>NW_027125142.1:390000-454233 GCF_022059095.1 Trypanosoma melophagium | reverse complement strand
GAACTCCGATGATTTAAAATAAATCCGTATGAATAAAAACATTTTGTTGAAACTTTTTTTTAATTCTCTTGAGTATGAGCTTGTACGGTTTCTCTTTTGTTTTTCTTTTTGTTTTTCCTTTTTTTTTTTTCTTTAATATATGTTTTAATTCACGTGTCTTACAGAGTCTAAAATAAAAGTAAATTTCAAAATACCAATAGAGTCCAATAGGGTTTTTCTTTTTAAAAGAAAAAGAAAAAAAAACGTATCGAAGTCAACTAAAGGACGACAACGATACGTAGACCTAATATATATATATATATATATATTTTTTTTTTACCATAGAGAGCCTTAAAAACAAAGAAACAAACAAAAAAAAGACTTTGATGTTTTCTCTCTGCCGAATATGGCTAGAGCGACCCTCCACGCTCCTAAGTTTCACTCTAACAGAATGCCTTAGTAGTAGACGTAAAAGTAGCAGTAGTAGTAGTATTAGTAGTAATAATACTATTAGCACCAATAACAACAACCGTATGGATCCATGGGCTACACTTACAGTCACCCGCTCTTCCTTAGATGAGCCGTGGAAGTTAGACGTCCATCAACGCAAATCCTCCGTTTATCTCAATCCACTACCAGCGGAACTCCTCGCCGACTCGGTGGTGGCCGGTCATTTTCTCAGCCACACTACACTTCCTTCATCCCGGGCTGTTCGTGTTGTGTCTGTGAATGGGAATCCCGCCGTCTCGTCTGGTAAAGTGCGGCGTGAAATGAATCGCAGCAACACAGTCGTTTTTCAACTCGTGATACAGGCAACATTTTATCGACGGGCACTGAATAGGCAAAGAAAAGAGGAGAGAGTTGTGGGAAAAGTGGGAGAAGAGTTAAATACAACAGAAGAAGAAGAGCCACTTTGTGTTGACTTGGAAGATGAACACACTCCAGGGGAAACCGATCACGTGGATCTTGCAGAGGAGCTGGATGATGTGAATGCCGTTGTGGTTGAATCACCCGCTGCTCCTGAGAATGAAAATACAATGAATTCAACATCCGAAACTATTACTGTAAAACCAACTCCTGCTGTTGTTGAAATGAAATCGACTCCTCCTCCTTCTTCTCCCAGAGATTCCGAAAATTCATTAAGCTCTTTATCTGCAGATGGTGCAGAAGCAGAGAAGGTGAACGATTCAAAAAATTCACCAGTAAAAAATAGGCGTAAACAGACCCCACGAAAGCCGAAAAACAAAAAATCTAAAAAAGGAGCCGCTAAAACAAAAAAAAATGCACCGAAAAAGAAAATAAATCGTGTTACTGTACCTAAAGCTGATACTTTTGTTGGTGAAGTCTCTGTTTCACTTTAAAACATGGATACTTTTTCTATTTTATTTTATTTTATTTTATATCTTTATTTTTTGTTATGTAGAGAACATCCGCTATGATGTTGGTGCTTTATTTAAATTTTCTACATTTGATTTCTTTTTTTTTTACTAGTACTTTATTTTAAACTTGTTTTCGTGTATGTGTTTTTTTCTTGATAAGTGGTGGTTTTCGTCAGAAAGGAAAGAAATGTGGGAAGACGATCTTTAATATAAATATATGGATGTACGAATTTGGGTGTAAGTAAAATTGTGTCTGTGTGTGTGTTGGGTATAGGCTACAATATCGCTGTAAAAAGAAGTTATTTGACGAATAGTGATAGTGGTAGTAAATGGTAGCAATAGACATTATTAGTAATGTAGTGGTTCTCTTTCACTACTTCGCCTGTGTGTTTTTCTTTTGACTTTGTGTTTGTTTCTTTTTTTATTATTATTTTCTTCGTTTTTTTTTTTCGTACTTCTATTCTACTTTTACTCTGGTAGATCAATGAACAGCACATGGCGAGGGAAACATTGTCTTTTCAATTAGATAAATTACCCATTGTATATATTCTATCTCTCTAGAAAACATTTATACTCGCTCCATAATGAATACCCTTCTCCCTTTTACTCACTCTTTTTCGTTCTTTCTCTCTCTCTCTCTCCCATACACATACATATCTTTATGGTGTTTGTCTCTTTTTAATGATTGATGTGTTTATGAAAATAAAATTAGAAAAAGAGTTTTCTCAAGGGTAGAATATAGGCATACTTTATATAATATTGAATACAAACAAATTTTGAAAAAATATGAGTGGTTGTCCATTTTTTAACCCTACAGGAGCAGATTCTTTTGAACGCAGCGACCGAAGCCGTACGAGTTTAAATCAACAAAAACGAACACCTACAATGGGAGAAGAAGAAAGTACAATGACTTTTGAAGATACAGGAAGTGCTTCTATTCTTGGATTTGTTACAACGGAAAGTGATTTTCTCACACTAAAGAATGAACCCACTCATTACTCCTCATACCTTGGAATTGATGTTCTTACACAGCTTCAGGATGGTGTGGCAAGCTGTAAACCAGGTGGAAGAGGATTGATACATCATGAAGAACTTACTTTTATTATAACTCATCAGGTATTCGAACTTTGGTTTAAATTAATGATTGAAGATTTGCGTATATCTCGTGAGTGTCTAAAAAATATTTCCCTATTGGATTTAACAAATACACCACGGATAATGCAAAAAGCCATTCGGTATATTAACCGTGCAGAGGCTATATTTCATCATTCGGTAGGAGCATTTGGTATTTTGGAAACGATGCATCCTTCCGAATTTCTTGAATTTCGTGATTACCTCGTACCCGCTTCTGGATTCCAATCCGTTGCCTTTCGCACGCTGGAGCAGATCTTGGGGGTTCCCAACGCCACCCGCTGCCTCGTCAACGATGCCTCTGTCTTCTCGTACCTCCGCGAGGAGGAGCAGCAAGTGTTGGAGCGGGAAGCGTTGGAGCCGAGTCTGTCCTCGCTGGTGCTGGACCTCTTCGCCTCCGTCGCCGTCCCCCCGGACTTTGTCGAGGTGTATCTCCGCACCACCCGCCGGGTGCAGGAGGAGCAGCAGTACGGCATCGCCAGGGCCCGCCGCGGGGAGGCGAAGAGTGAGCGGCTGGTGGACGCGGCAGTGGCGAGTATGGCATCCCTGCTGATGGACCCCGCGGCGTGGACGGACGGTGTGGTGCTGCCGGACGATGAGGCCCGCGAGAAGTTCACCCGCGCCGTGCGGGGGGCTCTTTTTGTTTTGTCGTATCGCAGCGAGGACAATTGTGTGCATGCGGCGGCTTTGCTGGATGCGTTGGTGGCGCTGGAAGAGGGAATGCTGCTTTGGCGCGGCCGACACGCACACATGGCAGAGCGCATGATTGGCAGAAGAGGCGGAACGGGCGGGACAACAAGCGGTGTGGAGTATTTAGATGTCACACGGCGGTATAGGATCTTTCACGCCCTGTGGCTGGTGCGGAAAATGCTCATTCGTCCCTCTGCCCTTCCACCTCTTTCCAGCTATAATAATGGAATGTGGAGTAAAGGCATAGACGTAGGAACTGCAGAGAAGCAAAGTGAAACAGATGACAAGGAATAAGGAAGAGAAACGAGGAAAAATGGGAATCGAGAGATGTAGGTGTGAGTATGGGTGTAGGTTTTGTGAATGTCTCCCCCTTCCAAGGTGTGACTCTCTCCCTCTCTCTGTCTGTATCTATATACTTTTTTTTAAACAGAATGAAAAATAATCTCTGCAGGTTTTTTTTTAATGTGTAACGTTTGATAATATGAGCACATGATGCAACCTTCTTTATACGACGTGTATGCGAATTTGTGTGAATTGTTTGAGGGGGGTAAGTGGTAGCATTTTCCCCTTCTGTTTCATGTGTTCTCTAGAAGAGATGTAGGGCAAATAATAGTGTGAATTGTGCGACAGTTTTTCTGCTGTGCTTTTTTCATCCTGTCTTTTTTTATTGTTGTTTTATTTTTGTTTCGGTTTTTTGCTTTTCACTATCTTTTTTTTTTGTTTATTTTCTTTTGTTGCTTCTGGCGTTGTTTTTCAGCAGGGTAACCTACACGAGTATGGGCCGTAGTTTATGTAGCTATATAATATTATTAACCTTTTCTTTTATCTGTCTATTTTTGCTTTCTCTTGTTGTATTTCTTGATATCGTTATACGTACGTTTGTGTGTATACATACCTATGTTGCTCTATTCTTTCTTCTTATGATGCTACTACTACTACTACTACTACTAATAATAATAATAATAATAATAATAATAATAATAATAATGGCAATTCCATAAATAATTGATAGGATTATTATTTTTACATAATTAAATTTCCTCTTATTCGCGTAGTGAAACTTTTACCCGTCTGTAGCCAAATCGCACTCGACGCCAAACAAGCCATATCATCCTACCTTCCACACATGTCATTTCGAGCGGTGATAACAGACCTTGACGGTACGCTTCTGAATGAGCATCACAAGATCTCCGCATACACCTTTGAAACCCTGCAACTCCTAAAAGAAAAAGGAATTCCCGTTATTCTCGCCACTGGACGTCCCTTTCCAGATGTACTGCACACCGTTGAGACCTGTGGTCTGAAGGGTGATTACATCATCACTTCCAATGGGGCTCGCATTCACGATCCAGAGCGACGGGTGGTCGCCTCACATGATCTTGACCCCGACGTTGTGAAAGAGTTGGTCCAAATAAAACTTGATAATAATAATAATAATAATAATAATAATAATAATAATAATAATAATAATAATAATAATAATAATGGGAATAAGGACAATACCAGTACAGACGCAGACGCCAAGAAGTCACCCCCACTCTTTTCAACCAATATTTATCGTCACGATGAGTGGGTGACGAATCTCGGTATTGAGGTTATGTTGGATGCCTACGCCGGTTCTGGTTTTTGCTACAAAGTTGTACCGGATCTCCACATATATCCAAGCGATGGCGTACATGAAGTCTTCTTTGTTGGAGAACATGAAACACTAATGCGGGTGGAGAGTGTACTAGAGAAACGCTTTAAGGGATTCGGTGAGTATAGTTTCTCACGACCAACGATATTGGACTTTGTGCCACCTGGTGTACATAAGGGGAGTGCCATGAAGCATGTCGCCTCGCTGCTTAATGTAAATATATCTGATATCATTGCCTTTGGTGATGGCATGAATGATTATCAAATGCTGGCAGAAGCGGGTAAAGGGTGTATTATGCAGAATGGACAAGCAAGGCTTAAAGAGGCACTGCCGAATTTCGAGGTTATTGGAACTAATAAAGATGATGGTGTGGCAAAGAAATTACGGGAGGTGTTTGGGCTTTGAAAACAAAAACGAAAGGATGTCATTGGGTTATTTATTTAACATACCCAACTCGTGTTGATGCATATAATAATATTATTATTGTTATATATACATAAATTCATGTGTACGTATACATATGCACTTGCACATTTTGTTTACTTTTTTTTACTTTCTCGTTGTTGTTGTTTTTTTTTTTCTGTATTTGTTAAATATTTAATCAAAGAGAGCAAGTTATCATTTACGGTTTATTTTCTAGTGATCTGTTATAGCCCATTGAAACTAAAGACATAGAAGGCGTCATGAAAGTTGCTTTATCTATAGTCTTATCAGGGCAAAAAACAGATAATAACACTAAAACAAAATCGTTGTGTTTAAAAGAATATGCACACCCATATGTCCATATATAACTTGATATTTTTCATGAGAATCACTAGCAAACCGTTGTTTTTTTTTGTTGTTGTTGTTTCCTGTATTTACATATATATTTTTTTCCTTCTTCTTTTTAACATAATCGTTTGTTGCAGGTGGGCAATCAAAATAGAATAAAAAAAAGATAGTAATAGCTCAAAGCCCCCACGGCACTCAGTATCACAGAGCAATATATTTGCGTAGATATAAAACGTGGGGTAGGAAGCGAACGTGAAATACACTTCTCTTCAAAATGCTCAAGGGTTTCAACAAGATGTTTGAAAAGAAAAATAGCACCAATGCAAGTGGAGTACAACAAGGGAATGAAGCCCCACACGCACGCAGACAACAACAACAACAACAATACTCCCCACGTGCTGATGATGATGATTATAATGAGAGTTTATCAGAGATCTCAGAGAATGAAGGAAATCGCGGTGCTGGACGCGAACAACGGGGTGAATCAACGCGTCCCGTTACAACAACAACAACAAATTCCAATCGCAACAATACGTCCGCATGTGGTGCGGTAAAAAAGGATAAAACAAAGGCAAAAAAGGAAAAGAAAAACCCTGTAGCACCTGTAATGGGTAAGGTCCATGGATTTTTCTCTGCTTTTAATAGTAAATTTGTATTCTCTATGTTTTTCATAGTTTCCTTTGTTAACTGGTTTTTTATGATTCTTGCAACAGCACTTTCACAGTTAGATGTTGTTGGTGGTGCCTGTTATACCTATTGGGGTTATAAGGCGGCCTGTGACACTGTTAGCTATACAATCCGCACAGAGTTAATTGCGTGTTCCAAGATAAAACAGCGATTGCAAGCTGGAGCTGCATTCTCTATACTTGCGGTTCTTCTTATGAGTACGCTGCTGTTCTTCAATTTAAAGGCGTTAATGATTTATCGTGTGGAATCACGAAAAAGGAAGTATGCCGTAAATGGTACTTCTAATGGTGAAGAAGTTAACCAACAAGAGCAAAAGCAACAGTTATCTTCAATGGTGGTTTCTCCATTGAAATGGTATATTGTTGGCGTATCCGGAGCTGCTTTAATATGTGAATTGATATGTTGGTGTATGACGGTTAGTATATACGCTTCCCGCTACTGTGAGGATCCGCTACTCCCTCGCTCTACAGCCTACGGTGTGGGATTTGGACTGCTTCTTACTGCATGGATTGTGAAGATCATTGCCTTGCCCATATTTGCCTTTGCGGTTTAATTTAATTTTGTTTGATTGTTATTGCAAATGAAATAAAGGGAGACAAATGTATTTTTGGCATTTTTTTCTTTTCTCCTTCTTCTATTGTTATTGTTACTGTTACTTTCGCATTAGGGAAGAAGAGGTGAAAGTTGCACCTCATATGGTTGGCGTGAACATCCCTATTTGTCTTTCTTTATTCTCGCTCTCTTTTCGTGATAGAGACGAACTTATCATTTACACGTCTGATGATGATGGAAGTTCTTCTTCAAATGATTTATTAGATATATATATATATATATATATATATATATATATATGTTTGTATGTATTAGTTTGGTTGTAGACAAGTAACGCACTTTGGTGATGATAGTGCGCAGTACAGAAAAGAAAAGGCAAAACAGGGGGGAGAAATGCTTTGTGATTCATTTCTTGTTGTTTTCATTGTAGTTGTGATTTTTTTTCTTATTCCCTCTCCCCTTTACGCATATGTATGAACGACACTTCACGTCCCTCTTGAACCTATTTCTTTTACCCTATACTTCTCTTTTGTCTTCTCCCTCTATCCATATATATATATATATATAGAGAGAGAGAGAGAGAAAGATAAATGAGTGAAAAGGAAGATGTGGATTCCAATAAGAAGAGCAATAGCAACAATAAGGATGATGATCCCCCGCATGAAACGCATATCCCACTACAACAAGAGTCCCCCGTTCGCCCACACGAAACACACATAGAAGATCAACAGCAAAGAGAACAAAAAGGACAAATTCCACCCACAACATCTGTTCGTCCCACACAACTCCCCTCCATTCAGTTCGGTGGTGCACGAAAAACCACCAACAGTCCCAGTACCACTACTACTACTACTACTTTGAGTAATCCCAATCCCAAGTACGTGAATCCCAACAGTGAAACCAGCATTAAGGCCGCCAAACCAGGGAAGTTGGGGTTCTTTGATGATATTAACACCTCCTCTGAAAACTCCGAGAGTAGAAGTGAAGTGCAGAAACCCGTCCGTAGAGAAGTTCCCATGGCATTGGTGGAAAAAACACCAAAAGACTCCGTGGCGAATGCGGCAATGAGCGCCACACGAGCACGAATCGGAACAGTGGAATCACCACCGCCACCAACAGGAATTATTGCAGATCCCAAGTTTTCTACAACATCTGTGGATGTGGATAGTGGAAAACGTTCTAGTGTGGATCATAGTAGAGATATGCGAGAGCTCGCAGCCATGATGGCCGCCCAAGTAAGAGAAGAACAACAGAAACAACAAAAAGAGCAACCTGTAGCAATAGCAATAGCAACACGAGGAACAATGCCTTCTCATTCCTCTCGTCATTCTTCTAGTACGTGGTCAAGCACGGCAAAGCCAGAAGACTCACCACGGAGTCCACCGCATGTGAATAACACAGCGGATGCACACGAAGAAAGACGTCCTCACCGCGGTGATGTCTATGATGATGATGATGATGATGATGATGATGATGGGGCTGTTAATGTCAATAACAATAAAAATAAGCAGAATATTGATGGTAACCGGAAAAAAGAGGAAAAGGAGCATAGTGATTCTCACTATTATGATGATCTCAAAATATTTAAACTTTTCATAACTTGTGTAGATAAGGTATGGAACTCTGCAGAACAAATGGATACAGGTGTTCTTGTTATGCTTCTCACAACCATTCTGGCATTTGTTCTAACTGTTGTTTCTTCCCCTCTCTCACAGGTGGATGTGACTGGTGGGGAATGTTACACATACTGGGGTTATAAAGAGGACTGTGACTCTACTATCTACACAAATCGAACCGCTTTTATTAATTGTGCACCGATTAAAGCACGATTAAATGTTGGAGCTGCTTTTTCGAGCATGGCGCTCATTTTGATATTTGCTGCATTAGGATGTATTATAGTACTGGTGAAAAATAGTGATCTTCGTCTACTACGCATAATAATACTTGGGTTATTTGGTACAATCTTTTTCTTTCAACTTATCGCATGGGCAGTTATTGCTGGTATATACTCATCGCGGTACTGTGAGGATACCACCCTTCCTCGGACTACGGCATATGGAGTAGGGTTTGGTATGCAGTTAACATCATGGTTTTTGATTATCATTGATATTGCATTATCTACTTTGTTTTTCGTACGCTAGAGATAGAGAAATTTATATGTATATATATTCAATTGTGTTGCTATATTTAGCTGGGTTACAACGTATGATCTCATGTAGTGGTGTAATAATTACTACTTTATTAGCTTTTTTTTTCTTTCCGCATAGTATTTACCGTATGTGGTTTGTGGTTTGAAAAGATAGATTTGAAAGAGAGGTATACAAGCATATAATATATATATATAATGTGTATTTCTTCGGGTTTTTCTTTCTTTTTTTTATTCCCTTTTTTTTTGCGTCTCTTTTGGCAATTTCTTTTTTGTATTGTCTATTTTAGTAATTTTTATTCTCACGATTGTTTCATTATTCTACCTCCTCCAGAACCAGAACTAATATTCATACAGATATCTATATTTATATATGGGTGAAATTTTTACTTTGCTTCTCCATTTACTATGCTGCTTCTCATTCTTCTCCCCTATCCACACTCACTACTACCATATTATTATTATTATTATTATTATTATTACAAAATAAAAGATGAAAAACAAATACACATAGACATTCATACAATTCTATTACAAATGTCCTTACCCTACGCCGTGGTTGTGGCAGATCTCGATGGTACACTTCTCTCTCCCGACAGCACTGTCTCCCCCCGCACACGTGCGACACTTTGTCGACTCTCGCAGGCCGGTGTGTTTGTGGTGTTGGCGACCGGCCGCATTCACAGTGATGTGGCCTCAATTCTTCACAATCTGCAATTACCGCGGCCGGGGTATCTCGTTACTTCCGGTGGTGCCCGTGTACATATGATTGGCCCAAGCAAAGAAAAAGAAAAAAAGTTGGAAACAACAAAGAAAGGAACGCCGCCGATGGATCTTGTGTTGGCGCGGGATGTGGCGTGTGATGTGGTGTGTGATTTACTGCAGATACTCCCGCCAGATGAGGCAGAGGTGAATATAAATATCTATCAAGGGGATGCGTGGAAATGTACACTCGACTGGCATGAAGAACTGGAACACTACAAGAATAGTGGATTGAAATATATATTGGTAAAACCAGAGGAACTTGTGCGGGAATATCAGGAATATCTAAAGCATCAAAAGAATGAAGAAGAAAAAGCAAAAGGGAGTGATGCCAGTAAAGCCATGTCACCTAATAATCCCCTTGAAGGCGTTGGAAAACTGGCATTCGGCTCTGACAACACTGAACGCCTGCACGCATTGGAAGAAAAGATTTCGCAAAAATATCAAACACGAGTAGAAGTAGTCTTTTCCTCTTTATACTGTCTTGATGTTTGCGGTGCGGGTGTAACAAAGCGAAGTGCGACTGAGGCATTACTGCAGCGACTCCCACCACACAACGGCACTACACTCACAATGGCTAATTGTATTGTCTTTGGTGATGGCATGAATGATAAAGAGGTGTTGGATGCGGCTGGAAAAGGGTGTGTGATGGGCAATGCAAACCCCAAATTAAAGGCGCTGCTACCGCATTTGGAGGTCATTGGAACAAACGTGGAGGAAGGGGTTGCAAAGAAGCTGGAGGAAGTTTTCAAACTTGAATAGTTCCATTTCTGTATGTTTATTGTTAATATTTCTTTTCTGGACAGGAGTGATAAGTGGTAATGATAGTTATAGGACGTTTTTGTTTTATCTTGTTTTTCTTCCTTTTGTCGATGTGGGTAATGTATATATATATATATATATATATATAATAAAAGAAAGAAACTATTTTTCAGTACTGAATACAATTATGATCATTACTTTAACTGACCTCAAAATTTTACTAACACAGTTGTTTCGATTACCAGCAAGAGCAACGTCTTGTATTACGTGTTTTGCGTTTTTTTTTTTTTTTCGGCTTGTCTTCGTATTGGCTTTGTGTTTCTTATTTGTATTCCATCCGTATTGCGATAACAAATGCAGATAATAATCAAAACAATGAGTTATGGTTTTTACTACTTTTATGATATTTTATTTTATTTTTTTCTACTTGTTTTTTTTTTGTTTTTTTTTTTTTTTTGGTGACAAAGTAAGAGTAATAAGTACGATAAAAAAAAGTAAAGCAATACTCAAATAAAGAAAGAAAAGAAAACATTTGGGTAAGAGGAACGGGAAGTACTCCAAGCAACCATAAGACAAAGAACGTATAACCCACAAGTCGCGTAGTATATATATATATATATATATATATATATATATATATATATATATATTATTATTATTATTATTATTATTATTATTATTATTACCCTGCAGAGAAAGAAATCAATGACGGAGACAAAATCACCACTTTCCGGCTCATCCAAGAGTGTGTGGCAGTACCGCAAGCCGAATGGTGAACACGTGTGGACGTACGCCCACAATCCATACAACAACAGCAGCGATAGCGGCAGCAGTAATATCAACAACACCGATACTAATAACAACAATAACAACAATAATAACAATAATAATAATGATAATAATAATAATAATAATAATAATAATAATAATAATAATAATAATAATAATAATAATAATAATAATAATAATAATAATAAAAGCAGTCGCAGTGGGAAGGAACCGAATGTCTGTCGGCACTACGTTGATGGCCGCTGCAATCGCGGCAGTACGTGTCGTTTTCACCACGACGTGCGCCACACAGTTGTGATCGCCACACCGCACAACACACCGCGATTGCAGCCAATTTCACCACTCACAGGACTGCCGGCCACTCCACTGCGTAAATCCGACAGTTCCGCATTCCGCATTAATACGAATTGTATGAATAATAATCTCAATAAGATTAACAATAATAATAAGATCAACAATAATAATATCAACAATAATAGTATTTGTACAGTTCATTCGGATTATGCCCCGCCGCTGACGTGCTCGGATGTGAACTCGCCGTATTTGTCCTCGCGGCTCAGCAGTGACTGTTTCGCCCCATCGCCCCTCCGCTTGTGTGAATGTAACGTACAACATCCACCGCAAAGGCAGCAACTCACACCACTGTGAAGAGAGATAGGTATATAGATGGAGAGAACTTCCCTTTGTTTTGTTTTGTTTCCGTTTCTCATTCTCTCTTTTTTTTTGTTTTTCCCCCTTTTATTTGCTTGTTTTTATTTATTTATTTATTTTGCTTTGTTTGTTTTTATTCTACTCTATATTTATGTATGCCTTTCTGATGTTCTTTGATTTAATTTTTTGTAGCTCCTAAGGTATCAAAGTAAATTCGATCATTATTTCTTTCTCTGTCGGTCGGTCTGTACGGAGAAAGTGTCCGTATATCTGTAGGAAGAGAGGATGTTGAAAAAAGAAGAAAATGCTGTTTATATATATATATATATAGTAAATTAAAAAAAAAGAAAAACAGAAGCAAAAAAGAGGGAGAGAAAGAAACCGAAGACAATGAAGGAAAAAAAAGAGGAAACAATGAATGAATCCCAAACCGGCTGATAGCGTTTTATTTACATTATTAATTTATTATCCTTTTTGTTCTTTATATATATTTGTATGTATATGTATATGTCTTTGTCTGTATGTCTTGGTTGCTCGCATACACATACACACATGATCAGTCTACGTATATATAAATAAATAAATAAATATATATATATATATATATATATATTTGTTTATTTATATTATTCATTTGTTTATATGCACACAGTAGCCTCGGTTTTGTGCACCATTCTTTCTTCTTTCTTTGTTTGTATTCCGGATTTTTCCGTTTCAATTCATATTCCCAAATATTTTTATTTATTATTAATAACACAAGCAAAATAGACACAATGTATCCAATATTCTTCCATTTGTCTCTGTTTGCCTGTGTGAATGAGAGTGAGTAAATGGGGAAGGACCTCAGCTTCAACGTTGCAGCACAAACACTATATTAAGGAATCTTATAATAAAAGGTTCTGAAATAAAAAATAAAATAATAGAAAAAAAAGATCATATATGATTTTGCTTTGATACTTTGGGTTTACCCTATAATCGTTTGTTTCGATCAAATAAGCATCAAGGATATTTCTGTTTTCTCTCGTTTTTTTTTTTGCTTTTTAATTATTCCTTACTTTGTTTTTTTTTTTTTCTTTTATTTGGTGATAACGTGATGATATTATGATGGTAATTATCATTCATCCAAATTATTATTTGACCTGGTAAATATACATTATATATATATATATATATATATATATATATATATATAGTGTATGACGTGGCTTTCAGGTATGTACTTAAGTTTTTGTTTTGTTTTTTTTATTGGCTTAGAAGAGAACTATGCCCTTCAAGTTGCATGGCGCCACATCAGAAACACAAAAACTCACTAAAACAGTTTTCTCTAAAAAAAAATTATACTTGATGACGGGGTTTACTGCAGTAATAAATAAAGAAAAATAGGGCTTATTTGTTTGTTTGTATCTATGAATGAATGAATGTATGAATATAAACATTTATTACGCCCGATTGTCTTTCTTTTTTTTTCGTTTGAAGGAACAAAAAAAGCAAAGAAATAAAATAAACCACAGATTTATTTATGTGGTTCTCTATAGTTGGGAATGGAGGTGAAATTCCTCATTTTCTCTTATTAAGATGATAGGAAGAAACGTACTGCCTTTTGCTACCCAAGATGATAGCAATGGGAACAAGAAGCAATAAAAACAAAGAAGAAGAAAGAGAATATTTAAAAGAAAAAAAATAAGAAAGGAAAAAAAAGGTGTAGAAAATAACTTGTGGGAAATAGTAGTTTGTAGTGCAGACTATTCAATAGGCTATAGGCGTAAGTAAGTAAAAAGAAAATAAAAAAAGGGGGATGTGGGATGTAGAGGAGCAAGTCAAATGAGAAGATAAGCTCACTTTACTCAAGACATAGACATATACATACGCATGATGTGATGAAAGTCTTTAAAAGAAAAGAAAACAAATAAAGAACTGAGGTGAATGAAAATTGGATATATTTACATTTTGTATCCATTTTTTCTTTTTCTTTTTTGGTATGTCTGTGTAGGTGTGTTTGTTTCTGTTTTACGTATTCATCGATGATCCACTGACAGCTTCCCAGCACAAACACTCATATGTTTTATTTTGTTTTTTTTTTTGTTTTCTTTATGTTCAAACTCGATGACTTCTTCATTTTATATCTTTATTTTTCGAGGGTCTTGTATGCATATATATATATATATATGTCCTTTATGTTTTTTTTTGTTTATCTTAAAGCCAAATTACTCATCGCGTACCACATTACTCTCACCTAGTTTCGCTTTGGGAAACAATCTGAAGCTTTGATAACTTTTGTCATCAGGTTAAGAAAGAATTAAAAAAGGTATTGTGAAATTCTGAAAGAGAACTCAAGAGAGCGAAATATAAAATTAAAAAGGGAAAGAAAATAACCCATTTGGTGTTGTTGTTGTTTTTTGTGGCGTGACTTTTATGGCTCTCTCTCTGAAGATCTGTGAAACAATGATAAATATTCTTATGTTTTAGACTCATAGGAAAAAAAAGAGGGATTTTTTATTATTTTTGTATCTTCTCTCCCTCAGCGCTGCAAGGGACTTTTTAATAACTTCTTCTTCAGAATCTTGACTCTTCCTAACAAGTGGATGATTAATGATGGCACTAGCTATCGTTTCTTTATTTTTTTTTTGTACAATCTTTTCTTTTCTCTTGCTTCTATTGTTGTTCTTTGTTTTTGAGGGTGTCTACAGAACTAGCGTAAACCCATAGAAGAGTAAATCTCTGAGGCATTTGCATGGAAGGTGAATCATTATAAGACTCACCAAGTGTACAGCTGTCTTGAGTGTAGAAGAACAAACACACACAGAGGGACGAAGAAATATATATATATATATATATATATATATATAAGGAGAGAGAGGTGAAAAGAAAGAGGTCATTTCAACAATTACAAGAATCAAATAAAAAAAAGAATAAAGAAGAACAAATAACAACAGTAATTAAAATCAAGACATATTTTCTATGGGCGACCTTGTGAATAATACGACTGTACGTAATGATGATAGTAGTGATAATGACGAAAGGCATCTAAAGGAAGAAGATTCGAAAACGGAATCTATACCCATTTTACATTCGTCCACCACCGCCCCAATGGTGGGGTATGAGTTTCACATGGGGTTTGACAATACCAAGCCTGGTTTAGAAACTGTCGACAAGGCCAAGACGCAGGCTATTATTGAAGAACTATCTAAAGGTTCCAGCTTCTACGCCAACGAACGACGTAAAGCAGAGATGCGGAAAAAACACATTCTACAACTGCAGCGAAAGTCATCGGAGTTTAAACAATGCATCTGCGGCGAGAAGAACCTCCCACGCTGGAGACACTGGGAGTCCAAGGTCAACCAACTGGAACAGGAGCTGGAGGCTGGTCGTCACTTTGGCCACTATGTGCATGTGGACATGGACATGTTCTACGCGGCGGTGGAGATGAAGAAGAACCCGGCGCTGGCGTCCGTGCCGCTCGGTGTTGGCAGCGCGGCGATGTTGTCCACGACGAACTACGCGGCCCGGCGCCACGGGGTGCGCTCCGGCATGCCGGGATTCGTCGGCCGGCGGCTCTGCCCGGCGCTCGTCGTTGTGCCGCCCGACTTCCCGCCATCCGCGCGGAGGCCGCCGCCGTCCGCCGCCTCGCCGCCGCCTACGACCCGCACTTCACAAGCGTCGGCCTCGACGAGCTCACAATGGACGTCGCCGCACACCTGCAGGCCACCAGCAGCAGCGGCCGCCGCGGGGGACGGACCGCCGCAGACATCGCCGAGGAGTTCCGCGCCCGCGTCTTTGCAGAGACGCAGTTGACGGCAAGCGCCGGTATCGCCCCCACCGCGACCCTCGCAAAGATCGCCAGTAACTATAATAAGCCTAACGGGCAGCACGAACTCCAGCTACGCACACGTGAAGAGGTTATCGCCTTTATGAAGGACTTGCCAGTGCGAAAGGTACCTGGTATTGGTCGTTCCACAGAGTGTATTCTTCAAGGTTTGGGAATTAACACCCTAGGCGATATTTACGAGCGACGTGTTGAGCTATGCTATATTTTAACTGAGAAAATGTTTCGCTTTCTTCTGGCATCTTCTCTTGGTGTGATGAGCTGGATGGAAGCTGGAACTAATGAAAGTAATGATCGAACCACAGAGGCGGAACGAAAGTCAGTTGGACAAGAGCGTACTTTTACAAAACTCTATAGTGGGTCAGAATTGCAACAGATTGCACAGTCTAATCTTCAAGATTCACACAAAACACTTGTCAAAGAAGTAATGGTATGTCGACAGGTTGTTTTGAAAATTAAGCGAACAAATTTTCAGGTTCAACAATTTTCTAAAAATCTACCACAATATTCAGATGATATTCATGTTCTCTCTCGAGCTGTTGATGAGTTGGTATTGCCTATTATGAACCAATTTAGTATGATTCGTCTCTTGGGTGTACGGTTAACTGATATTATTATGAAAAATGAGTATGAATCACAACAAAAGCAACACCGTGGTGGTATTCAACTTTCTCTAACACAATACTGTAAACGTGATGAATCGGGGAAACCTGTATTGATTCCAAGGACAAAGCATGCAAGAGAGGAAGAAGGGGAGGAAACATCAAGTTGTATTAGTGATAGTATTAGCAGCTATTCTTCTACGGATGTAGAGGTTTGTGATTTTTCTGATAAAAAGAGTGATAATTGTGTGCTCATTGATGATGATGATGATGATGATGTTATTTGTCTAACTCCACCAGCATCAGTCGAACCGTGTGAAGAGAGTGATGCTGAAGATGTCATACTGATAAAGTGAGTTAGTTGCCGCAATATTTAACCTCTCTTCCTTTCCTCCTTTATTCTTTGAACTGTACAAATATATTTGTAAGATAACACCTGTTTTATATCTGTTTTCTGCTTATACTTCCGAGTTATGTTGCGTTTTTTTGTTTTTTTTGTGCCTCATGTTTTCAAGTCTATATATATATATATATATATATATATATATATAACTTGAGGAGACCATATGTATAATACTGGAAACTCAGAGTGTAGATTTGCCTCCACACACTATATACAATTAATTTTATTCTTTATATATGTATATATTTATTTCCCTTTTCGTTTTTCTTCTCCTTTTCAAGAACAACAAAAAAAGCGGTGTGTGTGGGTGTGTTTGTGTTTCCACCGTCACTTATAGAGTCTTCCCGATGGCCTGGGTGTGTTTGCACGACCGCCCGGTTGTGGTGGGGGACGGCTCCAGGCGGCCCACGTGTGCCTCCACCATTCTCGCACTGCAGGAGCAGCAGGAGGCTCTGCGGGCCGAACTCGCCGACACCAGTCAACTTCTCGCCGAGGCGGAACGCGTCTTCGCCGGGCGGCCCGCCAGCGCGGCCTTCAGCGCCTCCTGCTGCTCCTCCATGGCGTAGCCCTCGAGACGTCGGCGGCGCTCTTACGGGCGTGGGGCGGCGATCGGGCAACGCTAGTCGACGCACACGAACAGGCGGTACTCGCCGCAGCAGCGGAGATGCACGACGCCTGGCAGTACGTACAAATGATAGAGGAGGAGGAGGAGGCACAAGTAAGAGAGGTGGAAAGAGTTGTTGTAACAACAAAAGGAATGAAAAAGAAAAAGAAGGAGAATGAGGAACGAGAGCGGGAGCGGATGAATCTTTTGAGGAAGGCCGCGGCAGTGCTTGAGCGGCGGTGGCAGATGCGCACAGACGCTAGCACAAATACAGTGAATACAAATAACACGATAAACACCGCTACGCAGACGATCGTTGTAAAGATGACGGCTGTGGCGTCTCAGACGGTGGATCCCCGTTACCGTACAGCAGCCGTGCAAACAGAGGAAGAACCGGTCTCGCTACAGCAATATCATTCAGCACGTGAAACGCCTCTTGTTATGTCTGTTGAAATAAACGAACGGAAAGAAAAAAAGGGAATGGAATAAAAGGAACCAGAACCTTTAACTTTGATCCCTCAAGCATTTCCGGCAGAGTTGCCAAAAGAAAACAGCCTGCTAAACAAAAACCTGGAATCACAAAAACAAGAAGGAATTCAAATGCAGAACTCTGATGTAGTAAGACTCAGGGAATTAGAATTAGAGGTTGAACGACTTCGTCTGGAGTGTATAAATGAGCGAGAAAAGGCAGTAGCAGCCCGTTTAAAAAACTCTGTGTTAGGAAATAAACTTCTATAGCAATCAAAGGAGATTATTTTTCTTTGTGGTGCTCTAAACCGCATTGAATCAACTGTTTTCTCTTCATCTAATAAAGTATTACCGCTCGATGATACTACACAGCTTGAAGGACTGGCTTTGACAGGCGATAACGTCTTGAATTTTGCACCGGATGTAGCGTTGTCGTCACTGTCCTATACAAATAAGACGGGTGAGATGTCAGCGTATTATGCAGAGATGCGTAAAGAACTCTTAGCAACCATTAATCTCGAATTGCAGCGCGCTGTGCAACAACCAAGTGGATTGTTCAATCCATCCGGAGGGTCCTGAGGTATGTCATGGATGGGAATCTTTTTTTTTATCGATTTTTGCGTGAAACATGCTGTTAGAAGCATAATCAAGAGAAGCAGTGATTTGAGTATACTTGTACATATATTACGAGAAAAATTGATAGATATGGGCAGTGAACAGTTACATCAAGTATTTCTCTCTCTCTCTCTCTCTCTCTCTCTCTCTCTCTCTCTCTTTCATTGGATTTCCCTCGCAGTGTATTTTAATCGTTTCTTTAAGCAGAACCAAATACTTTGCGTTTCTCTGTTTTTGTATCCTTCTTTTTTTAATTTTTGAATGTCTGCACAACCTTAAAACGCCTTTGAGGAAGGTTTTTTTAAAAACCGCTAGACCCGTAAGTGCGTGCCTGATACGTACATGATCGCAGAGATAGCAAACAACAAGGGAAGGGAAAACTAAGAAAAAGAACAAAAAAAAAGATAACGAAAAGAGGGTAAAGAGTAATTTATTATTCTTCAATGAATAATGCGACGCTCTTTAGCTATACTTTCAGCAGCAATAGTTCATGGAACCAGAATAAAGAAAAAGGGAACCAACAAACAAACGGGCAAAATTCAGCTTGATGTAAGCAAAGCTGGACTTTCTGGTGTAAACAAAGCTCGTGTAAATGCGATTATTGAACAGTGCAGCAAAGGTTCTGCTTTCTATAAAAATGAAAAAAGAATGGAAGAAAAACGAAAACGACGCAATACCGAACTTTTAAAAAAAGCCCAAGAATACCGACTTCTTCCATCGGCTGAAAAAAAATCTATTATTGAAGAAGTGGATAAATTGGAACAGGAGCTGGAGGCTGGTCGTCACTTTGGCCACTATGTGCATGTGGACATGGACATGTTCTACGCGGCGGTGGAGATGAAGAAGAACCCGGCGCTGGCGTCCGTGCCGCTCGGTGTTGGCAGCGCGGCGATGTTGTCCACGACGAACTACGCGGCCCGGCGCCACGGGGTGCGCTCCGGCATGCCGGGATTCGTCGGCCGGCGGCTCTGCCCGGCGCTCGTCGTTGTGCCGCCCGACTTCCCCGCCATCCGCGCGGAGGCCGCCGCCGTCCGCCGCCTCGCCGCCGCCTACGACCCGCACTTCACAAGCGTCGGCCTCGACGAGCTCACAATGGACGTCGCCGCACACCTGCAGGCCACCAGCAGCAGCGGCCGCCGCGGGGGACGGACCGCCGCAGACATCGCCGAGGAGTTCCGCGCCCGCGTCTTTGCAGAGACGCAGTTGACGGCAAGCGCCGGTATCGCCCCCACCGCGACCCTCGCAAAGATCGCCAGTAACTATAATAAGCCTAACGGGCAGCACGAACTCCAGCTACGCACACGTGAAGAGGTTATCGCCTTTATGAAGGACTTGCCAGTGCGAAAGGTACCTGGTATTGGTCCTGTTCAAGATAGCGTTCTGGCTTCTTTAGGTATTCGCACTTGTGGTGCCATTTTACGACAAAAATATAAGTTGAGATATCTTTTTACTGATAAAACCTTTAAGTTTTATCTTTCAGCTGGTCTTGGTGTGGCGACTAGTAGCGCAGATCGTCTGAGAATGGATCGTACGCAAAAAACTATCGGACATGAGTTTACCTTTAGGCGAAAGTTAAAAAGTGATATGGAGTTACAGAAGATTGTTCTTAATTGCCTTACAGAGGCTCACAATACACTTTTAAAACGACGTGAGTCTGCCCAACGTATTTCACTGCATTTGAAGCGACGATCATTCGAAAATCACCAATATAATCTGACTTTGGAAGCTCCTACTAATGATTTTTCCAAACTCTGGGACGGAACGTTACAGTTACTTCAACCTCATTTGGAAAAATTTGATGATTTTCGTCTTGCTGGAGTCCGTTTGGGAAAATTGCAGCCTCTTCCTCGGCGCCAACTGTTGTCGAAGAATAGAATTCTGCCATTTGAGTTAGATATTCAGGATCAATTTTCTTCCTCTAGAAAAGAGAAAAATAAAATGAAACATGAAGATGCCTCATTATTGTTATTGGAAAATAAACGGGTTCGTCTTTTGGTATAGAAAAAAGAATGATGAGTGAATTTCAATAGTTTTATTTTTTAGGTTGTAGAGACTCTTGAGCTTCATTTGAGTCTCGTATTTATTTATCTCTCTTTTCTTCTGTATGTTGCTGCTGTCGTTATTCTTTCCTCGTTTTTTTTTGTGTGTTTCTGCTTATTCAGATTCCTCCGTATTGTTTCGATTATGAATACATGAGGTACACTAATTAATGCTGTACGTATTATTCACCATAATGGAGGAAATCATTCATGTTTTCCTTTTCTTTTTATTCTGCTTTCGATTCATCTCAAATTGTATCTTAAATTCACCTTTGTACCATCGTATTATATTTTTTATTTCTTTTTTTTTTCTTGTTTTTCCTTTCTCTTACACCTCTGTTGTGAATCCCCCTGGGTGCTTGTCGATCTAACTATTATAATTCATCCTATTTCCTTTTTTCTTCATTTCTTCTATTTCCTTTCTTTTTAATTGTGTTTTCCCATTAGAAACGAACAAAAAGGGGAAAAAAAAGGAATCGAATTCTTTTTTCTTCTTATTCTTATTATTCATCTTGGGGTTATTTACACTGACCATTATGAGTCTGTGTGGTGGACTCTTTAGATCCTGCACTCACTATGGAAACTCCATACTGACGGTGGTGGTGGGCAGCGGCCGATTACGTCGAGGGGATTTGTGGATGTATTCCTCTTCCTCTTCACTTCTTACGAGAGTTATGTACTTTCATTCTGATTCCCCGCTATTACGTCGTTCCGGGCCAAAGAAGAAGAGGGAGTTTACTGGTTTGGCGTTAACTGAAGAAGAGGAAGAGCAGTTTAAAAATATCAACCTTGATATGGATCTTGAACCTGTCGATTTAATTAAACTGAAACTTCCGTTACATACTATGGAAACTATTCCACCGGATGTTATAGCCAATCTTGTGGCAAAAGACAAGACTATTGTTTTCTCACCTTTGCGTAAAGAAGAAGATATACGTCAACGAATTGAACGTATGCGGCATCACCAAATTATTCAACCTCTAGGAAAGGTATTGCACTTTCGATTCTTTATGTTAAATGATAGTAACAATAAAGAAGATTTACAGGATATAACACCTGAAACTTTTCAACGCATAAAAGAATTTTTGCGAAGTTTTACAAGGTTTATAGTAACAGATGAACGTTGGCCAGTAGAACTATCAATAGAAATTTCTCCTTTAATTAGTGAAGACTCTCAGAAAATGCGATCAGAAGATGAAGTGGTGAAAATGTTAAGTGATCTTTTTGCAGAACAACTCCGAATAGGAGCTTGGTGTGGTATGTCTTCTACTCCTGTTATGGCCAAAATGGCATGTAATGATGGCCAAAAAGAACATAGTTTAACTAAAGAAAATCTTATTTCAGGTGGTATTATACACACTAAGAAATATGATCTTCCAACACATGAATCTTTAAAGAAATTTGTTGCTGACATCCCACTGAGTTCTATTCCTGTTATGGGACCAGCTCAAGTGCAACTACTTAAGGAAGTATATGGTATCACCAAGTGTGGTGAAGTTGCATTATATGCAGAACGCATAGGTTATAGTCTTTCTCAAGCAACGATGGAGTTCTTTTATGCTGTAGGCAATGGTATTGTTCGAGTTCGTAGTGAAGTTGGTACAACAATGTTTCGAAAAGCACCAAGATGTAAAGCGGCTCAAGTTCGCCGAGAGGCAAAGTATGGCCGTGTTGTATCTGCGGAACAATTTATTGATACCGTAATGAACATATTTGATACTGTTTATAAAGATCTCGTTGTACACGATTATGTTACTGGACGAGTTACTATTGATACTCGTCGTACAATACCGCGTATATTTTGGGTCACGGAAGAATATGAAGATATTCAACCACGTACAAATGATCGTGAGTTACTGCGGGAAGTAGTACACCGTCTAGCAAAAAGATTTGCACCGAGACGCAATGAGGAGCTACTTGATATGTACACCGTATCTATTCACTTTGCCGATATTCGCACTTGGAGTGAGGAACATGAATTAAAAGAAGAGCCTGTTCCAGAAACAACAGAAACTACAGAAAAACCTAAACCAAAGGTGTTACGTGCTGAACCCAGTCGTAGAACACCTTCTCCACTGAGTCCGGGTGAGAAGAAACAAAGAATTCGATCACGTAGTCACTTGGCACGTGAAAAAGAAGATTCAGAGAAACCTAGAGGTATCGTAGTCGTAATGTAGATGAGCATTTTTGTTATTGTTTTTTTTTTTTTTGATCTTGTTGCTGATTTTCACCTTTTCGTTTTCTATTTTGTGGTATCCTTTCATCCGTATAATTACCCGCATAGGCTCCTCATGATGGAAATAGAGTCGATACTCCCTTTCTTGTAGGCACATCCACATAAATACAAACGTACGTGTACATGACGAAGGATGACACGCTTTCCTAGAGTAATAATACCTTGTCTAGCTGCATGTTTCTCTTGTTATTTATCGCTGCTAACGTTCTGTTGTTTGAGGAGGGAATTGTTTTTGTTGAGATTGTTGAAGTTGTTATTGTTGTTATTTTACAAACAAAAAATGCGCTTTTTTTCGTTACATCGTGGTGGGAACTGAACTGGTTGCAGCTAATGTTATTCTTCATCTTCAATTTTTAAGTGCATCCTTGTCACTTATTATTATTATTATTATTATTATTATTATTATTATTATTATTATTATTATTATTTAATTAATTTATTTATTTATTTTCTTGTTGTGGTCTTCTCTCCTTTACTTTAATGTATGATGGGGTATAGGGGATTATTCTTCTTATCTTGTGCTTTTTTTTTCATTTCTGTTGTTATTATTGTTTTTCATTTGTTTCTTTTTTTTTTCTCTTTGTTTACTTTGCGATAGTTGTTACAGTTACGGCTTAAATGTGGCGTCTTAACTATGCCATGTACGGGGATTTATCCATTGGGAGATATCTTTCCCCTGCAGAACGACGAATACCTCTTTCAGGCAGTCCACACTGTACTCACGTCTCTCTCATTCTTAGAGATGAAAACAACAACATCAGTAGTAACAATAACAATAATAGTAGTAGCATTATCAACGGCAGTAATGGTGGATGTAGCTCTGATTGTTGTTTTCTCGCCGCGTCTGTTCCTCCCCATGGACGATTGTTAACAGTAAATGTGAAGGGATGTTATGCAGAGATGCGGGAGGCGCAGGTGTGCACACACAATCCATCTCGCACAATACATGTGAATAGAGAAGGACCGCGAATGTGCCGTGTCTCTCATAGTCCTGTACTACCGACATCTCTCTCCAATGTGGTGGATGTGGATACAGAAGATAATAATGAAAAGGAAGAAGAGAATAATAATTGCAATTACTATACGGTTCCCCTTTACACCACAGGGTGGCGGCATGTCAGTTCTACAGCTCTTTTCTCAGCGGAGGAACATGAACCAATGCAGCGATTGCGGCATTACAGCACACATGAGAGAACTCTCTCAGCCCTCGCAGCCGACGCGGTGTATCAACTGCATATGGAACCACTTGCATGTAGTGCTGTATGTGAGTTTGATCGTGCTTCTGTGAATGCCACGGCATTAGATTATTGGGGACCTAACAGTGTTGTTATTAGCTTTTCCTCTGGTGAAGTTTGTGTTGTGGACTGGCGTGATCCTAATGGTGGATTGCTATTTCATACATCTGCCCCACAACCACTATTGTCTGGGCAAACAACGGTTTCCCGGTATCGTAGATCTGCACCTGTTGTTGGAGGTATTATGAGTTGTTGTGCACTGGAGGATAGTTTTCGTGTGGTGTGTGGATTAGGTGATAGTCATGGTACTGTTGTAGTAGCAGATCTTCGTAAGAGTATTACCGTCTCGCGTGATACAATGAAGCGAGGTAGAAAGTCTTTTGCCGATGAAGCTAGAGAAGCTGTTGTTTCTGGCTGTTTTTCTACACCCACGGGTTATCCAGTGTGTGATATGAGGCACTGTCGCTTGCAGTCTGGTATAATTGGTATGGTAGATACAGGTGGAACCAGTCGTCTGACCACTATTGGTACGCTAGAGTCTGGCATATTGAATAAAAAAATGAATAATAGTATTAAGGCATCATCCTCCTCAGCAAGAACTCCTTCACAGCAAGGAGTTTCATTCCATTCGGGAGGAATGAATATTTTTGGTGGTCATTATAGTTCTTCTCCACATTTGCGAACGTTACGCTGTGATGTTTCACAGGATGGTTCTTTTTTGATTAACACACGAGCGAGATTGTGTACTACAGCTATTAGAACATGGGATGGAAAATCGACAGACCTCACATTTAGTGGAGAGGAAAATGAAATACCTTTTAAAGAAAGTATTAGGTCTATTTCCCTAATGGATTCAATTGTCTGTGCAGAAACGGAAGGAGGAAATGCTCTATGTGCCACTGTTCATATGTCTTAGGTCGTTTTAAATATACATCACTTATGTTTTTTTTTTCTCAGTAATTACTGCAGAAATGGAAATATTGTTTTTTTTTATTTTTGATTTGAGTGTGTTTTTCTTTGTGTTTTCTTTTTTTTTTTCTTTTGCTCATCGGGACTTCGAAATCGAGAAAAAAAGGAATGTGTTTGGCTGTTGTTGTTTTTTTTTTAGTATGTGTGGATTATCTCTTGAAGCATTATTCTTTTTTTCTATGTTTCTTTTTCTTTCTTCTTTTTTATCCTTTTGGTAAAGTTGGGAGATCCTGCTTATTGTAATCTTCTTTCATTTCACTGCTGATGGCTTTGCTTGCTGTACTGTGAAACAATTGGAAAAAAAGGGAAAGAAGGAAACTTAGAGAAAGTCAAATACTTTTTTTTATTTTCACGCCATATTGCGAAAGGCGGCTGGAGTCATGCCTAATCCGTTTTTTTTTTTCTTTTCTTTACTTTGCTTGTAAAAACTAGAATGATAATCAGTTACACATACATCTAGTTCTAAGTATCGTTTCTTTATGGATGGAATCTGTATCTCGTTTGTTCGTTTATTTCTTTCTTTTCTTTTTAGTTCTTTCTTTACTTTAAAGGTGTTTTTCATTGGCATTATAATAAAGTCCGTTTTCAAATACCACCAGACACCTCTGCCTCAATTTTTTTTTTCCTTAATTGAAAAGGCAGGGGAGCAAAACCAACATCATATACATACGCGTATAAATATAAATACATATATATCATATGAGTTATATGCAGTATGTACTTGTCAGTTTCACACTTCTACTTGGATGTGTGATTGGTGGCTGTTTTGCCGAAAATGAAGCCACGCCGTTTTTTCTCCTTGGTAAAGCGATGAAAGAAAGTGTGTTGCCTATCGCAATTGTGCGGTAATTACCTGTTAAAGGTCAGACTGTATGGCAAATGTTAACAAATACTTCAAATAAATGGAGACCTATCCGCATTATGGCGTCCATTCTTGACTTGAATGATCCAACAAATTATTGTAATGAGTCTGGGGTGATTCGCCCTGGCCTTCGTGGGGATGATTTTATGTGTACTGATGATTCAATATTAACTTTTGAAAAAAGGAATTTAATCATACATGGTCTTATCCCTGAAGCTGTTCGACTACATACCTCACGTCTTCTTGTGGCATCAGTAAATGCAAATCTTCTTATTCCATTATTTAATTATCCTCTCTGCTCAAGCTTTACCGTTCCGCCAGATCATCGCAGTGTGGGTGTACGGAATGCCGATATGATCCTCTACACAGCGGCTAGACCAGCCCCTGGTGTAAATATTGCATGGGCGAAGAGTTGTGCCAAACTGAAGAATGGCCGCCCCGTGGCGGGTGTTATGAACTCCGCCCCACACCCCCTCTCCCTTAGTAGAATCTCCATCCGCATCACCGCCCATGAAATCGCCCACACCCTCGGCTTTAACTTACCCCAAATGGTCGCACTCCACATGGTCTCCATTCTCCCCCATGTGCGGGGAAAGCCGTTTGCCATGGTGGTGAACTCCACACTGACGCGGGAAAAAGGCGCGGGAGTTTTATGGCTGCCCGACGGCGGCGGGAATGGAGTTGGAGGACGAGGGCGGGGCGCACTGGAGGCGGCGGAATGCGAAGGATGAACTGATGGCGCCGATGGGAAGTACGGGGATGTACTACACCCCCATGACAATGACAACGTTTGAGGATATGAAGTTTTATAAAGGGAACACCTTGGAGATGCCGGCCACCTCAACGTGGTGCCAAGGTCCAGTACCCCGTATTGCCGGAGGAAGCCAAGAGCCAGCAATGTTTTTTCTTCTGGAAGACTCGCTGGCGCTTAAACTACGGCGTCGCACAGCGCCGGGACCAGCCTCGCCTTGCTGGGGCAGAACTGAATCCAAGAAGGTCCTGGGGCACTTGTCGACGTGCTGTCAGCAGTATCACCTGTACCAAGTTACTGCTGAGCGGTGATGTGGAGGAAAATCCCGGCCCTTCCCTGCGAGGTATGCAGTGGAACTCAGCTGGACTTACCCAGGCCAAGAGGCTTGCTCTCCACAAAACCCTCGTTGAGGAAAACGTGCCATTCGGCCTTCTAAGCGAGACGAAAATGTCTTGTGCGGAAGCGTCGAGTTTCACAATCGCTGGTTATCAACATCATGGAGCGTCCCGCCCCTCTAAAGGTGGCGGCGTTTCGATTCTGGTTCGTGAAGACCTGCCGGTGGAAGTAGGATCGTCTGTTGTGGCGAGCATTGGGTATACTCACGCAACGATCCACTTGACAGAAGGGCTGGCGCTCTCAGTGACGTCAGCATACTTCCCTGCAGGGAGATCATTTACAGCATCGCAACTGGACGCGCTCTTGACAACCAGCGGACCCCACCCCGTTGGTGCAGATGCTAACGCGCATGCGTTGGCCTGGAATCGCGCGATCCCACCTGATACACGTGGCGATGTTCTAGTGCAATGGTGCCTAGATAACGATTTCTTCATGCAGAACAATGGAGAAAGCACCCGCCACACTACACGTCACGGTCCGCGCCGGACGTGACACTATCCCGAGAGTGTCGCATAGAGTCTTGGACAGCCAATTTCTCTCCGGATAATGACCATTATATCACCCTCTTCGACGTAGTAGCAGTAGATGATGAACCACTGCGGTTCCCTCACCCCCGTGCCCCACTCTATGCATGGAAGAAGGCGAAATGGCCTCGTTTTAGACAGATGTCAAATGGTCAATGCCGAAAACTACCGACACAGAAGATGAGCGTTCACAAACGAGAACGTTTACTCGCCTCCGCGATCCGCATCGCAACAGCTGCAGCGGTCCCCCGCGGAGGACGATACACTGCCCCTTTTGGACTCCAGAACTCAGTGAGATCGAGTCGGAGATCCACCAATGCAAAGCCTCTATCTATAGAGACAGGTTGGCAACACACCCCAGAGAGATGCTGAGACAAGCCTCCCATAAAAGATGGAAATCCCTCTGCGGCAAGATGGCCGTAGCGGACGGCTGCCGTTGGAACATTGTAAAGGGGATTTACGCCCCACGCCCACTGAGCACCCCGGCGATAAAGATTAACAACACGGTGCCCACGGAAAATCAGAAGGCCAAGCACTTTATCCGTTTTTACTCCGCACGAGCCAGACGGCACCCACACTCCCACCCTCCGCCACCCATCCCAGTTGTTGGCGAGGAATTTGCACCCATTACAGAAGCGGAACTGGAACGGGCCCAGCGCCTTCTCCCGAAAGGAACGGCGGCTGGTCCGGATGGGATTTGCAGCGAGGCTCTCCAACATTTGGGACCCAGAGCGAAAGCAGAAACCCCATCACTTTTCAATGGGAGTCTCCGCACTGGTATTTTCCCAGCTGCTTGGAAAGTAGGTGTTATCGCGCCCCTCCCCAAACCAGGGAAGAAGGCAACAGACCTAGACTCGTTTAGACCAGTCACATTAACTAGCCGTATGTCCAAACTAATGGAAAGGATTATAGCAGCCCGTATTCGGGATGTTATTGAATCCAAGCTGACCCCACAACAATCCGGGTTCAGGCCTGGCCACTCCAGACCAGACCAATTACTACACCTGCGCGCAGCCCTCACGAGACCTTCATATGACTCGCGCAAAGGTGCCGTATTCGTCGATTACGCCAAGGCCTTCAATACTGCAGATCACGACCGCATTGTTAGTGCGATGCGAGAGATGGAGCTCCCACCCCACATCATCCGATGGCCAGCCCCATTTTTAAAAGGACGTCAGGCTAAAGTACGAGTCCAAGGAAAATCCTCACCGCCAATGCTATTCCACCGCGGCGTACCGCAAGGAACGGTTCTAGGCCCGCTTAAGTTTATTATAGCAATGAACACTCTAAGCAAAAGATTATCTCAAGTTCCTCTTCTGTGCCACGGCTTTTTTGCTGATGGCCCCACGCTAGCAACACGACATGAGAACAGAGACGCCATCAACAGTGTGCTACAAATCGGAATAAATGTGGTTGATGGATGGTCCAAGAGCCACTTCATGGAAGTAAACGCAGGCAAAACGAAATACACCCTCTTTGGATCATTGGACCCAAACCCCCTCTCCCTTGAACTACGCGGCACCCTGTCGGTCTAGAGAAAGCTCCAAAACTTCTCGGAATTACATTCCAACACCATCGCGGAGTGTACTTCCATGCAGTACAGACGAGGCAACGCATGAATTTTCGTTTGTTGCAGCTCGCTGTAATCTCCTCCACCGCATGGGGCCCAAAACGAGATGTTTTGCGCGCTTTTTATCTAGCCCTAGTTCAAGCCCAGAAGCCATATGGATTTGAGGTCTGGTACTGGGATGCTTCACCCACACGCCGCCAACAATTAGCAGCAGGCCAAAACAAAGCTTGTCGAACCATAGCAGGAATCCCATTTAGATGTCGCTCCGACGACGCACTACGAGAAGCCCGTCTTCTACCACTAGAAACGACAGCCGCGATACGGAGTCTAAAACACTTCTTACTATGCCAGGAAAGAGGTGGATCCCTGAAAGAAAGCGCTGATCAGGTTTACCAAATGAACCACCCAGTCCGAAACTTCTATGTACGTATAATGAAGACATACCCAACGCTCCATATAGAGCCACGCGAGTTGCCACTATTAACACCGACACTGCGTTTCGGTAAGCGCGCTCGCTTCTTCACGTCACTGGATAACGTCTCCGCTGAAGACCCTGAAGAACGCAAAAAGGAAGCAACTGAGCGTTGGATAGCCCGACATTTCCGCCGCATGGGAGAAACACCACCACCCCGTACACATTATGAAATTTGGACTGATGGCTCGGTATTCCTGGGTGTTAAATCCTGGGCAGCGGCGATGATTTACAAGGATGGTGAACTGCTTAGCACCACGCGCAGAGGAGCTGGCCCCCTAGCCTGCAGCTACACGGCCGAAACCATAGCACTATATGAAGGATTGCGGAAACTACTCACGATATTACCGGCAGAAAACCCAACACCCTGCAGAGTTTCCGTATTCTCAGATTCGCTGTCCCTACTGAAAGCGCTCCAGGCTGGCCCCCTAACTGTTACGGATCCTATGCTCCGTAAACTATGGAACCTGATCCTCCAAGTGCAACGTCGCAAAGCCCGCATTCGACTGCAATTTATTTTCGGCCATTGCGGAGTAGAGAAGAACGAAAAATGTGACGCTGAGGCCAAAAAAGCTGCGGAGCATACCCAGAGGGATGATGCCTGGATTCCCGATGTTATTGCCTACGCCAAACGCATACTCAAGGGGGAGGACACACCTCGTCCTTCTCATAGATGGCAAATCACAGGGAACTGGAACCCCACCAAAGACAACCCAGAACTAACACGAGAAGAAGAAACAGCACTTGCAAGATTCCGCACAGGAGTCTCGCATCGATATGGGTGGTTGCTGAGAAAAATCCAACCCCATATCCCCCTGGTTGTCGATGGTTCAATCCCCAAGAGGCAAACGACTCAGCCCCACCGAAGCCGCAAGCAACGCAGAGACACCACCCCATGAGCAAATCATCTGAGCCAGCAGCATGCACAGAGTGCGGAGCACAATACTCATGCAGGAACACTGCAGCGCCTCACATGGTTAACAGGCATGTTTTTAAGAAGGCCTATGCGCTTTGGAAACTCAAGTTCCCCATGCACCACCTCCGCCGGACATACCGCCCGAGCCACCGCCGCCCAGACCCCCATCTCCGGTAAATACGTTACCTCGCCAATCAGCACATGCAGAGGAAAAACATCCCTTTGCATGCAATTTATGTTGCCGAACCTTCCCCCAGAAAAACGGATTAACTCGCCACCTCAGGTGCATGCACAACGCAGAATGCCCTCCCACTGAAAGAAAGCGCCAAGAGCAGATGAACCAATACCAGAGGGATCGGCATTTCCATGTGACAAATGTGAGATGATAGCGCGCCCTAAAACAGGCCTCAAAGCCCACATTAGGGCACGCCATCCTGAGGACCCCAGCAAAGACGCACCCGGCACGCAGTTAATCCCACAGCCAGCATCGCTGCGCTGTGAATTCTGTCTAAGGGATTTCGGTAACATAGGAGCTCTATCGTGCCATAAAAAGCAAAAACACCCACCTGGAACTCCGATATTGCCGATTACGATAAAGGTAACCTTTCCCCGAAACAAAAAACGTCAGCGAGACTCGTCGCCACCGGAACGTGAGGACCACGGCAAGGTTCAGTGCGGTATGTGTAAAAAGTTCTACGCCAACATGCCTTCACTCGCCATTCACTGCAGAAATTTTCACCATGGCGAAGGCATGCCTGCCAAAGGGGCAACCAAATCCTCTCGAAGCAAGGGCGAGAACATAAGAGACCTTGCGGCCCTGATTTGCCCCACATGCAACAGACACTGCATGAGCAAACCAGGCCTCACACAACACCGCATGTCTCAACACGGGTATCAGCACATTCGCGCGCATACTAGCCAACGCACCGACTGCGAAGAAACAGCACTGCACCTCTTGAGTTACCCTGCCCTTCGCCCATTGCGAATGCAGCATGCTATAACAGATATCCCTCTCCAGAAACTGTGCTTTTCTAGAGAGTTAGCCCAGTTCCTTCTGGCAGTGGAGCGGAACTATGCGATACCGCAGACTTCGCGGTCCAGAACCCCTACGCCTCCTTCCCCACCCCTGTAAGGCCTCTACACCCCTGTAAGGCCAGCGACGAGCTCGATTATGGAATCCCTGAAAGGATTAGTCTTAAGAGACGCTTGTCGCGATCCCCAACAAGCAACAAGAAAACAGAGGAGATCATTGAGGCCCAATCATTAACTAAAAAACCAAAAATAACAAAAATTAATAACAAAAGGAGAGTGGCCGACGGGCTCTGGGAAAGGATGGTGGGAGTAGAGAATCTCTCGTAGACTGTTTACTGTTCATAGATTGGTTATAAAAATAAAATAAAAAACAAAACTTGAAAATAACAAAACTCAAACAATAAAAACCCAAAAATACCAAAATAAATATTACAAGAGCTTGAGGATCCCACAAAACGAAGGGATTTTTCTCTCAAACACCGCTCTTCATAGACAGCAACCTTGGTGCTCTACAGTGAGAAGCTGATAGCCGTACCGTTGGGGTAAACCCATAAAGACACGAGGAATAAAAAAAAACAGCGCAAATTTTGCCATGGCAGAATCTATGTGATGGGAGAATCAGTCCGGATGTGATTTACTTCTCAAGAAATGTTTAATTTATTATTATTATTATTATTATTATTATTATTATTATTATTATTATTGTTATCATTAAACTTCTTTCTTTCTTTATCTGTGTGTGTGTCTGCTTACCTGTGTTTGTACTATTATCCTTGTTATATGGTAAATGCCGTTGGACATGTGTCGTCTGTTGTGTTGCTAGATAATACACGGGGGGAGCATGTGTTATCTTTGTCTATCTTCTAGAAAGGAGAAAAGCCTATTATTTTTATTTATTTATTTATTTATTTATTTATTTATTTGCTTATTTATTTATTTATTTATTTATTATTTCTTCTATCGTTCTATCTCTTTTTCTTGTTCTTATTTTTTTTATTATTCATGATACTTTTTTTTCTTCGTATATTTCTCTTGTTTTCATAAATAATAATAATAAAACACAAACAAACACACACAACAAGAAGGAGTTAGATCGAATGATTGCGTAATGGATGATCTACGCCTCTCCGACACATTCCTCTGCGGTACGGAAGCAATAAATTGGATTCCCGCAGTTGCGATACTTCTCGAGACGACAGTTCGTATGAGTTCATTAGCAAAGACTGAGTTTTTTTTTTTTTTTGTGGCTGGAATAGATACGTTTATACGCGGTGTGGCTGTTGTAGAACATCGTCTAGTTGAGAGAGACACGCTTGTGGTGTTTCTTCTGCTTCTTCTTAGCGATAATAATAATAATAATAATAATAATAATAATAATAATAATAATAATAGTAGTAGTAGTAGTACTGTTGCTATTGTTGTTGCTGTTGGTGCTGGTGATAGTGTAGAAGGTATCCGAAATAATGATACGGATCTTTCTATTGAAATTGTGCGGGAGACACTGCACCGTGTGTGGTCCACAGAATATTCCTCCATTATACAATTTACTGATGATATTAGTAAAGATGATATTAAAAAATGTCTCACATGTCCTGTAGTAATGGAAGCACTCCTTCCCCCTTCACTTGGCCGTGTGGTTTATTGTCTTTCCAGTCAGTGTACTTTTTCAATTCCCTTCTCAACCCATACAATATTGACTCATCGTAAAAAGGGCAAAGGTGAGTGTGCAAACGTTATGAGTGGTCGTGGTATTGTTGTTATTCTTCACGAGGCTATTGTGTTTCTCTTACAAGCTGAGACAAGTGATGATGTATTTATCTCTACTCTCGTACTACACTGGAGTAAAGTGTATGGATATCAAGCTAGAAATTTCATGCAGAGAACCCAAGAAGAGTTTTACCTGGGAGTTATTATGGAAGGAAATGGAAACACAAAGTATAGTGGATTACTGCCGTATGAATGACTTTCCATACGAACGACTTCTAGAAGAGATTGTAATAGTTTGGAGTATGCCTTTCGTCACGCATACCGTACATCAACAGGAACACATTGTTGTGTTATTGGCGAAGAAGTTGCTGTTAGTGTTAACTCTGCTATGGAGAAAACTAAACCTTTCTAAAGTCGTAGAGAATGTATCTGCTCTTCTTCACTAGTTAAGGCTAATCCTCGTATTATGATGATGATCGATCAAGAGAAGGTGGAAACAGAAAAGAAGAAAAATGAAGAAGAAAAAGAAAGAGGACTGGATATATTGACAATTCGAGAAAATATAGAAAAGTTAACTAATAAGGATAATTTCAAGGAAGTGGAAGATTCATATGCTAAGTTTTGTTTCCATGCAACTATATCGAACATCTCATGTATTGCCGCTATTGGATCGTGTTGTCTATTCATCCTCTTCAACTCCTGATATGCTCGCTTCATATCCTATAAAAGTAGCAGAACTCTTTATTTCTACTTTTGCAGAAATCTTTCAAAATCATTTATTGCGTGAAAACATTTCTTTGTCTATACATCTCTACCTATTATGACAAAACGCAATTCAGGTTGAGTGTCATTTGCGGAGTTTCTCAACAAGTGTACTGAAAAAGTGGCGTGGTATATCTGTTGCCTCTGTGCTTCTTTTCTCTAATGGATGTAAACGGATTGATGATTCAATCTCTTCGCTCTTCCCTGCAGTGATGTCGCCTTTGTGCGGTGAGATTGTTGTTAAGATGATAAAAGATGCTTTTCACGTAATATGGGATAACGTTTGCCAACTACTTCCTCTACCATCAATGATTCTATCATTATTATTATCATCAGTCATAATAACAGAAAAGATAAGTTTTGGAAATGATGTTTTACCTCTAGTTTTGAAAGTATTAAGCACCACAACACATTTTCCATTTTTATTTTTACATCTCTACTATAAATTTGGCGAATATCTACAACATTCTGTGAACCTTAATAAAACTAATGTATCGAAACCGGATATGACTTCGTTACATCTTGTCACAGAGATCTATTATATTTCAATTTATCGATTAGCAAATGAAACTTATGGTCAATATCTGTTGGATGAGGAATCCTTTGAAAACTTCACATTGTTACTTGAATGGTTTAGAAATGCCATTTCGGCATCAAGTCCTTCATCCATAGATGATGTAAGTATAAATAGGGAACTCATAAAAGAAGTAATGCATCGATTACTTCTTGATAGAAGCCTCTCATCGCATCATCCATTATTATGCCTAAAGTCCATTCGGATTAAACACGCACCCACTTTACTCATAGATTACGTGACTTTGGGAGTTGATGATTTCTTATTTAAAACAAAAGATATATTTACTCAATCTAATTTTCCTCAGAAAAAGGAGGAGAGTTTTTGTATCGCCGATGGGTGAAATACCTTTTCTTTTTCCTTAACCACTCTATACAATGGTAAAAATAACAAGAATGTATGGAGTGAGTGTTACATGAATAATTTTCACGAAATTCATAATCGAGAAGCATCTACACAAACAGTTTATACATCTGCTCATGAAAAGGAAGTGTTGCGGACCTGTTTGCGTCTGCAATCACGTGTGAGATATCTTGAAAGTTTATGCAGTGAACAACAGAAAGGACAGAAACAGGAATATAATACGACTTCTTCACAGGGATTCATATCACCACCATCATAGTGTGATATTGTACCATTTACATATCTTAAGGCATATCGATCACATCTTGAGCATAGGGATGCAATGGAGCGTCAGATTGAGGAATTGAAGAAACTCGCTGATGTGCAGCGGGAGGAATTAGTTAACGCGCAGCGTGAGAACGCCATGATGAGGATAGCATTAAAAGATGCCACACAAAGGAACAATGTTTCTCAGTATCACCCCTGCATACCACATACACTGTCCTGTGTGATGAGGTGCGACGTTTTATGATTGGGCGAGAGGAGCATGAACGCGAGATAATTATGTTCTCATAGTCTAAAGAGAGAACAGTACTTCTGTGTTTACTTCTACGTTGGGTATCATAGAAAGATTTCTTATTCTTTATACTTTTCTTTCTTACTTTTATTTATTTCTTATTTATTCCTTTTATGACTCTGTTGTAGTAACATCTACAGTGCACAACAGTAGAATCATAGTTTTTTTTTTTTTGATTTCGTTGCTTTCCTATTTATATCAGATATCGCTCTTTCTATATATTTTTCTAATCCATGTTTCCTTCCCAACCTATTCCTAATTCTCTCTCTCTCTCTCTCTCTCTATATATATATATATATATATATATACGCATTAATCTATTTCTGGGTGGGGAGGGGGTCTCCCGAATGGAGTCTACGGTCGCCCCGCGGCGCCGCCCAACATCCCCCTTTGAGTTTGCAGAGGAACTTCTCTGCGGAATTGCCCTTCACTGGCCACACCGCCGTCAGCCCGCCTCCGTGCTGTTGTGTGGTCCATGCGGAAATGGAAAGAGTCACGTCGTGCGTAATGCCGTGCGGCGGGCCCGCAGTGTGGCATCTCGCCGCGTGTTTAGCATCACGCCGCATCTCGCAGGGTCACTAGCACGGCGGAAAGTAAATGGGAGTACGATGCTGCGGAAGGAAATTCGACACGGTATTGCCAATATATTAGTTGAACCAACAGATATGAGTGTAAGGGATAAAAATGAATTTGATCCTGAGGCTGTGGTCATTGTTATTTTAGACCATATGGAACTTTTCCTATCCGCTACCACAGATGTCAGTGGTTTTATGCATGAGGATAGAGCATTATCTGGCTATGCAGGAACAACTACACCACATCATCCTGCTCTCTTAGCTGACCTTTACGATATAATTCGTGGACGTGATTTATTTAAACAGGAAGAACTGCAGCAGATGCGTTTGAGTTGTGTACTCCTCGTTACACTGTTTAGTGGAAACTATGAAGAGGTTGATTCTTTCGCACGTGCCAAACTTTTTGATGCTCATGTGTCTCTAAAGACTCCAATAGAATATGAACGTCTTACTTTTCTGCAAGGTCAATCTGTTATCTCTACAGTATTATGCCGATCAATTGCTGCTCGCAGTGGTGGTGTCACGTACAGAGGTTTAACTGAAATTCTTAGACATGTAGAAGAAATTATACGTGAGAAATTGTCTGATAGTGAATACCTTGAGTTTTTATCAACAAATAATATTTTTAATACTCTAAATGAATTGGATCATAAGAAAATTGAGGATTTTGCTGCATCAATTTCCTTTCACACTATTCGTTCATTCAGTGGGAGTGGCTCTACTGCAGCACAGGAATACCGAGAAAGTTCTGGATATATTGATGTACAGGAAACTTACTGGTCTGATATAGCCGGACTTGAGAATGTCAAAAAGGCACTCGAACGACTTATTCTACAGCCACTAAAACATTATACTACTTATAGACGCTTTGGAGTTCGTCCCTCTACAGGTGTTCTACTCTCTGGACCTCCGGGAACAGGAAAAACGATGCTTGCGCGAGCAATGGCTACGGAACTAAAAGCATCTTTTATTTATATGGACCTCCCCCAATTGATTCATTCCGAAGTTGGTGAATCTGAGAGAAAGTTACGGGAGTTTTTTGATGTTGCCCGGGAGCGAAGCCCTTCAGTAATGTTTATTGACGAACTACAAGCCGCGTTCGGCAATCGGTACGATACAGAAGGGAGGTCAAATTCGACACATGATGCAAGACTCGTTTCACAGCTTCTTCATCTTCTTGATAAAGCTCACGAAGACGAAGATCACTTCACGCTCTTTGTAGGTGCAACAAATGTTAAGCACATGCTGGACGAAGCGTTACTACGTGCTGGACGCCTTGACACAATTGTTGAAGTTCCTCTTCCAGACGAGGCAGCAAGGCTCAGTTTAGTTCAGCGTGTCGTGTACGGAGAGTGGAATGCGTGGTTTCCTAAAACTACTAATGGTGTAGAAACTGAGATGGTGAGGCAGGCTTTGATTCAGGCTTTTGTAGAAGGTTCAGTTGGCTTTACTGGTGCAGAGATGCGCCACGCAATAAATGTTTTTGCTCTTCATTTTCTTCGCCTTATACAAGTAAAAAAAGAGGGACCTTGTAATGCACAAAATTTAACGGATCTCATGGGACCCCTACAGCAACTATTGGTAGATGCGAAATCGCATTGTATGAGTGAAGAGGCTCAGATAGCACTAACCCGTGCATTATCCAGAATCATGAATTCCACATAAGTTTTAAGATTTTATTTATTTTCTGACCACCTGACTTTGTTACTCTGTAGCTTGATAAAATGGTCTGAAGTAATATATATATATATATATATATATATGGTTCTTCCTTCGAATTACTGTAAATGGTTTTTCTATTGGTTGACATAATACACAAAGAGATTATTCTCTGCATTTATTTGTATATTGTTCTCTGTATTTTTCCTTCCTATTTTAAGAGGAACTTTCTCACTCAGACAAATATTGAAGAAAATGAAGAATCTACAAAACTCCTACGAAAGAAAGCGCTCAAAGGTGTGGCAACCGCTATACATCAAGCCACTACTTCTATTATTGCTACTTACGTGCTCAACAACTCTATGTCTTGCTTACAAAAACAGTATACACAATTACAATTTCGACCACGAGATACAGCAGAATGAAATGCCCTCTACTGGTGTTTTGCGGGAATTGCCCCGCAAGGGACAGAGTGGTCTGCAGGCGTACACCGTCGCCACACGAGAGGAGAAGGAGTGGGAGCTGATCCGCATTGTGGCGTCAAAGAAAGACTTGGAAGACCCATCAAAGTACTGTACTGCGGAGAAAAAGGAGATCATGGACTTTGAGGGCGACAATTCTGAATGTGTTTCTTCCCAAATCTTAACCAAGGAAAAGAAGAGCAGACTCATAGACCGTATTATTCCTGGTGCCATCAAACTGCACAGGGATCGTCTGCGCGTGATTCCCCAGGAAGGTAATCTAATCGTGCCTCAGTTTGAAGAAAACAGTTATTGCAAATATTTCACTGTACCGGATGAGCACCGCCGTGAGGGTGTTGCGAATGCTGACTTTGTGCTTTACGTGGCCGCTGGTACCGGGGACCCATTTGGTGTCACATGTGCCGCAGCAGAACCGTCAGGTCGTCCAATCGTTGGTGCCATGAATTTTCCCCCGTACTACATTATTGATCCCCGGTGGAGTGTCCGTATTGCTGCACACGAGATTGCGCACGCACTGGGATTCAACATGCCTTCGATGACAAAGAAGCATCTGTTGACCCAAGCCACTCTACGCGGTAAAAATCGCAAGTTGGTGAGTTCCAAGCTCACGAAGGAAATGGCGCAGAAACACTACGGTTGCAGTGATCTCAAGGGAATGGAACTAGAGGAAGATGAGAGTTATAACAGTGGAATACGTTCCCACTGGACGCGGCGTCACGCGAAGGACGAGTTAATGGCCCCGAGAGAAGAAGATGGGATGGGAATCTACTACACAGCATTAACAATGGCCTTGTTTGAGGATCTGGGGTACTATAAGGCGAACTGGGGAATGGAGGAGCCGATGAGCTGGGGAAAACAGCAAGGGTGCTCCTTCGTTAATGATGCATGCATGAACAATGGTGTCCCAGCATACCCTGAAATGTTTTGCAACACATCTACTATTCGCTGCACGTCGAACCGGTACGCTCTGGGACATTGTGAATCACTCGACGGCCCAGATCCAGATAATGAAATCGACTTCTGTCCCGTTGTCATTGGAAGCAGTGAATTGGACGCAGGGGATGAGGTCGAAGTTACCAGTTTCTGTACGTTTGGTGATGCGAGCCCATTCACTGCGTCCCTGATGGGCCCTGATTCGTGGTGCTTGGACGCTGAAGGACTCCAGATGCAAGAAAGCAGCGATAGGGTTGCGAACGTGCCCAGTGTGTGTGCGCGTGTACAGTGCGGCAGAGATGGGAAAGTGAGGGTGCAGTACAAGGGTAACGACAAGTGGCATTCCTGTCCCGAAGGGACCTCAATAGATGTACAATCCTCTGTGTTTCAAGGCGGTGGCAAGATCAAGTGCCCCAAGTACGATGAGGTGTGCACCATCGCACCTGATGGCAGAAGCCGATTGGCCATGGGTGTTGAACCTGAAAGCGCATGCATGGGTGCTGCTCTCTCTGCTCTTGTGCTTCTCGCCATGGCCTTCACTCTGATGGGTCTTCCGTGAAACAATGCTGCAGGCACAACAGGAGACACCAACGCGGCAGTCAAGATCCCATGGAGACTCTTTCGGCAGCGGTGAGGACAAGCAAGCTGTCCGTGGGACGTCTGATCGTACAAACCAATTTCTCTTTGCATTATTCTGAGAGACCAGGCAGAGGGTCATGATTCTATTCATGGTATCTTCTGTTTTATAAAATAATATTTGCAGGCTGCACCTTTGTGCTGCATTTCACTTTTTAATACATTGGGAAACAGTTTTTTGCATTTTATTTGCTGAAAGCATGGGAACGCGTTTTTTCGTTCCATCGAAATTTGGGCTACATTGCTTTCTTGGGTTTCGCTTTCACTTCAGTTCTTTGTAATAGGGCTCATTTCTCTGTGTGAAGGTAAAAGGGGTCCATGTGATTCCTCACTTTTCACCCTCTCTCTCTGTCTCTGTGTCTGTCTCCCACTCTCCTTCTTTGCTCCTTGTTTATTTCTCCACTGTAGACAGCCTTCGTATATGACACAGCAAGCTTACAAATTGAGTGCCCGCACACCCGCCACCGTGCGCCGGCCACTCTCCGTGATGCCGCTGCTTCTCCTGCTGTTGTTTATGTGCTGCGCCAGTGTGTGTGTGGCATGGGATGACGGCGTTCAGCGCTGCATGTTCGAGGAGATGATCAACAAGAGCGGCGTGCAGTCGACTGGTGTTGTGCGGGAATTGCCCCTCAAGGGACAGAGTGGTCTGCAGGCGTACATCGTCGCTGAGGATTCCTGGGCGCCAATCCGCATTGAAGTCTTCGCAAAGGATTTGGAAGACCCCTTGAAGTACTGCACTGAAGTGGGACAGCACCGACCTAGCTTTATCAACCGCAACATCCTTTGTGGTGCTGACAACATATTGACAACTTCAAAAAAGGAGATATTGTTGAAGCATATTATTCCCGGGGCAATCAAACTTCATGCTGAGCGACTCTCTGTGCTGCCCATTACTGGCGTCATTCACGTACCAAAGTTTACAACAGGGATCTGCTTCCCCTTTACCATTCCTTCTGAACACCATACGACTGGTATAAGTGGCGCCGACATGGTTCTCTACGTTGCTGCTGGGCCGTCGGGTGGTGCGGCAGCGTGGGCAGGACCGTGCGCCAGGCTGGAGAATAGACGTCCGTTTATTGGTGCAATGAATTATGATCCCATGTTCATAGACGCTACAGACATGCGTGTTCGTATTGGTGCGCACGAGATTGCACACGCTCTTGGGTTCAGCTTCACGGATATGAGCATGCGCAACATTATCCGCGATGTCTCCAAGGTGCGTGGGAAGGTGTATGCGACTATGGTAACGTCTCCGCGAACACGACAGATGGCGAGAAGGCATTATGGATGTCCCAGCGCTAAGGGAATGGAGCTGGAGGATGAGGATCAGCGCCATACATCCTTGTCTCACTGGGAGCGCCGCAACTCTAAGGACGAGTTGATGTTTGGTTTGGGTGGTAAACTGGGTAGTCGCTTGAGTTCTCTGCCGAAACCGCTTCTATTCCAGTCAGTATTACTCTTACTACAATGACATTTGATCTTCCAAGGTGTTGTAGGAATATTTGTTTCTCAGTTCCTGTGAACTGCGTCCCCTGCGGACTACTAATGGCGTCGGATTTATCTCTGTTTGGGGGGTTGCACTCAACAATAAATGAACCACATGATTTCTTTTGGCAAATTGATGGTACTAGACACTAAATTTGTTTCAGATGGGACTGTGTCTAAGCGGGCTGTCGGTGGTGGGGCATTCCGTTGCATACCCCTTTGTTGTTGTTTTTTTAATGGCATGGTAAAAGAAAAAAAGGAGGAGAGTAATCGCCTTAAAGATAGCTCGGTGTGTATTCATGTTGTCTGGGTTTTCTTAGCACTGGGAAACCATATCCATCACAGAAGGACGTTCGGCATTACTTTACTGGGGCTGCCCTCCCCACCACCACGACAATTCCTGTATCGGTGTCAGGCGACGTCAGAGCTTTTAGGCCCTAGGAGTTACCCAGAAAAGTAACATTACCTGTTTTCGACTTCTCAGATAATACGAGGTTCAATGGATATTTTTTTTTTACCACCTTTCGATTATGAAATCTTGCTGAAGGTGTGAGCATTCGTAAAGGGTACATATTATTTTTAAAAAATTAGTATGGGTTATTTGGGGGTTTTCTCCATAACATTGGTGTGTTGTTTTTCTTTTCCTTGAACAAACTCCTGTACTATACTCTGGTATTGTAGTAAGTTACCCTACGACATTATTATAGTTTTTTTTTCCTTTCTCTTTTGCCTAAAAAGAAAGGAGATTAATCACGTTGCACCTATATTCTTGTACGATCAACTCCATGCCGACTACAAAGAACCCTGCGTTGACTGCTGCTGCTTCTTCTGGTTTTATTGGCGTTGTCGCCGGAGCTTTTGGTGCACATTTTCTTCGTGATCGTCTTACCCCTGTTCGGCTCTCTGCGTGGACAACTGCAGTGAAGTTCAATCTTATTCATTCAGCGGTGCAGCTTGCTGTAATTGCTCTGTTAAAATGTGAAGAACCGCACAGCTCTGCAGCAAAATATCTTAGCCGCGCATCTCAACTGTTCCTTACTGGGACTGTGCTCTTTTCCGGCTCTATCTACGCTCTGTGTCTTGGTGCACCATCCAAGGTGGTGGGTCCCTTGACCCCCGTTGGTGGTGTAACGCTGATGTTGGGATGGATTTCTGCAGCGCTTGCAGGCCTTTGTTGAATACATTGGACGCCGAAATTCCCCTATCAACTGTTAAGAAAATTAGATATCTGTCGTTCTAAGGGGCAAAAGGTTTTTTTCTGTGGTATTCTCAGAGGTAGTTTGAGATATATTTTGGCGTAGTTTTTCTTGTTCTTGTTGTTGTTGTTGTTTTTGTTTGTAGAAATTTGCTTCATGCACCCGTGGTGCTCTGAAGCTTGGTAAAGGGGTACCAATTCTTTCTCTGCATTTTTCGCTTTTTTAAAGTCCATATTGATTTGATTTCGTTATTAAATTGTACGTGGTAAGTATTGGACGAGGATTCCTTTGTACGATATATATATATATATATATATATATATATATATTGGAAGTTTTAATAAATTTTTTTTCTTCACTTTCTTTCCTCACTGTGCTCTCTATCTGCAGTTGTGATTTCTCCTGTGCAACACGTTATTTTTTTTCTTTGGTTTTTTCTACTTCTTTCTTCATACTACTTGTAATACAACAACCCCTCCCCCAAATACACCCGTACATTCTAGAGTGATCTGTACACAAGCTAGAAGGACTGTGGGACGTAGACAACCGTAATTGAACCCCAAATACAAAGGCACACAGAGATAAACGCACATCGAGGTGCATATATATATATATTCTGGTAGATGCCGCCAAAAACAGTGACGGCAGACATGGACCCCATGCTGCAGGAGACATACCTCCAGGACGATGCAAAAGACTTTATACCCTCCTCTCAAGCGCTGGATCAGTTTGAGGCGCGTCTCCTCAGCGGTCAGCCCACCCACAGTAATCCCAATTCACGGCGGCAGGTCCTCCCCACACGGGGACTCTCCGCCGCAAACCGCAGCAGCCATCAATTGCAACACCAACAGGGACAACAGCAAGTGAGAGTCTCTAGGGCCTCTAACCCGTCCTCGCAGGAAAACTGCAGTTTAAGTCCTGAGGCCCAGGAAAGATTGGATGATATTGAGGCAGTCCGGTCTCTGGGAAACGACGGTGATGGGGATGATGATTGATTTTATGTTTTTTTTTCTTTATTCTCACCCTTATAGGTCTGAGTATTTGTCCTGCTTTTTTTTATTATTATTATTCCTCCTAGACACGTACGACAATTTTGTGTCTCGTTTATTGGAGAGTCAGGCAAAAGGTTAGGTCTTTTAGGAATGGGGTATATTTTCCTACTCTTCCTTTGACCCTTCTGACTTTGCTTGATTTTACTACTTTTTTTTCTATGTGTAGACTACTGGAGAACTAAAACAATAAGAAACCTATCAGAATATTGGAAAAGGAAACGAAGATTCTGATATTTTCTCAATTATCCACAATACGGGGGGTTTTCTTGATTTTTTATTTTCTGTTTATGATGTTCTTGTTGTTTACTCTCTTTTACGTTTTTTTTTTTCTTTTGTTATTTTCTGCTTTTTGTTTTACACCGCTCTTTTTTTTTTGTTACTAGAGCAGGTCACAACTTTATTTTAAAACTTCACGAATAGTCCTCATATTTTAATATTCCTATTGTACTCGTTTATTCTGAGGGGGAGAGAGAGTTGGGGTGTGTGTGTGTGTGTTTTCTTCTCTTGCTTTCCTCCAATGGAAATGACACAACCTCCATCTCACCTTACGTCGCATGCGAATGCGTTGCTCGCGACTCGTCTTGATCTCTTGGAAGTGCTCTGCAAAGAAAAGGCGGTTTTATTGGCGTTGGAAGAAGAACGACACAAACTTTTCCTGTACACCTACAATGCACGGCTTACTGCATTTTTGCTAGAGAACGAAAAGCTATTCCAGCAACTCTGTCTCAAAAAATTTGATCTCTTCAATGAGTTTAACCCTAAACATCATGTAATTCACAAACACCTATCTCATGAGAAGAGAGGTCCTGATAGAAAAAATGTAGTAGCACATTTGGAGATATCTTCACCTCTACTACATCTGGATCCCAGCAAAAACGAAATTAATGACAGTTCTCAACAATCCACTAAAGCTGGAATTGATGTCCTTGTAATTCCATTGAACTCTGAATTTGAAATTGAGTGCTCCCTTGTTCTTAATGATGATGATAGTCATGATAATGTATGGAAGGAGCAGCAAAGACTATATTTGGAAAGTATTCACCGAATACCGTTTATTTTAACCTACATCTCTGGTGATGCAACTTTATCTGATGAGTGTAACACCCTTGCGTATGCCCAATGTCGAAGGAAAGCGGGTCGTGGTATACAAATTGTGCGTTTTTCTCATATTTCACTTCATCTTGCAAAAGCAAGTTCTCAACATGTTCTTCTTGTCACTCATCCTCGCACAAAGTATTGTGTTATTCAACCCTTGGAAGTCCCTGTCCTAACTCTGGCACCACCAGTTATCGCCGTTGAGGAGACAAAGTATGTTGATGTAGAGCTTAAGAGTAGTGAAATGCATCCTCAAATAAGTGATATGGAGTTACATGTACGAGTCTCTATAAAAACAGATGATAATATTTCACGTGTGGTACTTACCTGTCATGAGCAGCACCGAAATGGACAGAAATACTATGTTGGAATATCGGAGATACGAGATGAAGAGTGTGAAGAATATCGCGTTGGAAATGGTCACTGGTGTTTTCATCGTCATATGCCGATGAGAGCAAGTGGCGCTCTTGACTCAGGTGGGCTAATGGTGCTTCTGGTGGAGGTATCCCTGACATCTATGCAACATCACGTATTTAAAGAATCGTTTCAAATTACAGCTGCAACAAGAAAAAGAAGAAGTAGTTTCCAGAGTCAAGCTTGTTTTTCTGCTCGTGACCCGCCATTAACGAATACCGGTGAGAAAGATCACCTTGAAAGTTCTCGTGTTAAAAGAGTTACGATATCAAACGATTCAGAGAAGCATGTAGATCCTAATAATCAAGGAGACAGAATGGCAAAGAATACATCATCTACCTCAGACTTCAATGATCCTCATTACTCTTATGGAAGAAGTGAAAATAATATACAATCTTCTACTGGAAAGACAAATGATGGAGAAGGGAATATTTCATTGAGTTCATTTGTCCTTGATGATTATGGACAACTTGCTGTTACTTGCAGAAATGGTAATTCCGCTTCTCTCAAAATACCACATCTTGTTTGGTTTACACATTCTACGGACAATACTATAAGCAGTGATACTCATGTTCCAATTAAAGGATTGAATGAGAGAATGCTTCAAGTAACAGCTAACACTTGCAGTTCTGGTTCTCATCTAGGAGATTCAGAATGGACATTGGAGTATTCTTGTGATACATCTCGAAAGTGGCTGTTGCAGAACCCACGTGGTGGTTCTATCGTACTTTCACCAAATAAAAGTCAAACTCTTTCTGTTGAGTCATGTTGTTTTTGTGGTTTTTTTCCACCTTCATTAAATTCACCTGCTAAAGATGATCAACTCGTAGAACAACTTTTCGTTGAAAGTTTGCAATATCTTGTGCAACGGTGGACTTCCGGTACGATTGTATCTATGGATTCTAAGGGTGGATCTCGCGTGCTTGTTAATGACGGTGTTGCCATTTGTCTGTGGGAACCAGGAGATGATGAAGATACAAATCTTCTCGTGATTGCACATCGTGGATCCCGATTTTCTGTATACTCCTTAAATACTCAGGAAATAGTTTTACACTCTAATCTGCAATCGACTGTTAACCTCAGCGATAATTCCAATGTACAGGAGTATCGTGGTATCACCTCTGTGCTTGGTGGGGGTTCCGTGGTTTTGTGGAGTTTCATGACAGTTGAATTACTTTCACATGCACCAACGTGGAAACGGCAAGTTCTTTACAAAGTGGAATTGAAAGATACTTATATCATGACACTCTGCTCCGCGCAAAATGCATCAATGGTTTTATTTCTTCTTTTATCCAGTGGTACTATACTGGGTCTTTCACTGGATGGTAACACGCAACAAATGGGGCATTTACCTTCCCATGACTCTCTTGCCCCACCGTCTTTATCATCATCATCATGTTTGTTGGGCGTTTTGACTACATCGCAGTTGAGACGAGTCTCTAAACTTACAATGCGACACGTGAAGTTAAATGAACAGCTTGCTATTTGCGTCTGTGGACTTTCAGAGGGCCATATTTTACTACGTACCTATATATCTTTAAAAAGTATTCAGTAAACAAAGGGTTAAGTAAAAGGGTAACAAAAGAAAAAAAGAAATCATGGAAGAGAGTGGGTGAAATCAGAATTTGCTTGAGTACATATGCTGATTTGTTTTTGGGTTGGGGAATTCTTTATTTTTCGCTTTTCTTTATATATATTTTGCTTTCATTCGTAATGTGTTTATAGATGAATGTGTCTGTATGATGGGTTTTATTTCTTCCAATCATTTTTTCGTTTGTTCTTCTTTTTTTCGTATTATTGAATTACTGGTCTGGCAGTTCTTTTGCCTACAGTCTTCACATGCGCAGAAGAAAATGGACGATATTAGTTCAGTAGTGAAGAACTACTACGCGGTAATTGGACAAAAGGATGATGATATTTTCGAACTCTACAGAGACAATAAACGTCTTAAACAGCAACTGAGTGAGTTGCGTATAGGTGAGGAAGAACGGGAAACAGAACGACGTACATTAAAATTACTTGTTGTAGCGCTTCAAACGGAAGTTCGTGAGAAACAAGCGTTAATTGAAGCCCATCAATCAGAGAGTGCAGCTTTTCGTACAGCCATCAGTCATGCACGTGAGGTTCTGCATATGCCATCAGAGTTAGATCACACCCCTGAGGATGTTATAAATGCTTGTATGGATATCTATACAGAGTGTTCTGATCTCCGTGGGCGTCAAAAGGAATTTGGTAGAGTTATAAATAACGCCTATTCGGTTATGTTTCGTATTTTATTAGAGGAAGAAGAACAGAGACGAAGTGCTATAATTGATGCCTGTAGCAGTGCCCACATTGCATTCCTTCAAGTCTCTCAATATACCAAGGATGTTATTCTTGAAAAACAGCAGATGCGTGAAAAAAATGAAGAAGCTGAATGTAAAAGATGTTATGAGGCGGAATTATTAGCGAAGCGAGTGCAAGTGGAACTCCGACAACATGAACGTATTATAGAAGATTGGCGAGAAAAGATAACACACACTAACAGTCGTGTAGTGCAATTAGAAGAACAAGTATGTTTTGAACAGGCAGAGAAAGAATTACTGTTAGAGGCAGCGTGTAGTCGTTTAGATTTAATGGTAGAGAAGTGTTCAGATGTAGAGCGTATGCTGTTAATGGTATTTAGAACCCTATTACGGTGTACCAGAGTACTTCAAAACGTAAATACAGAAAAATTTTATTTACAAGAAAAGACAGAAAAACTACAACGTAACCTTAGTCATGTGAGGAGTCAACTTCGGTTAAATCAACATCCATCTGGTGGTATACATAATATGATCGCCAAGGATGACTCCGCACAGGGTGGAGTCTCCATTGGTTTAGATCAACATGAGGCTTTTCGTGTACTGCAAAAAGAGCATGATGCCCTTAAGATGGAATGGCGAAAGTGCATAGAGCGGGAGCGTACATTACGGCAACAAACAACAACGAAGATAAAAAAACTGAAAACAGAGTGGGAGGCGTGTAGAGCGACTGCGGCGGAGTCCCAACGTCGTTGTTCGTTACTGGATGAAGCACTGCAGCGTACACGGCTGGAGGTGAATCAACTCATGCGCCAAGTAAAGCAACAGTATGAATTACAACAGGCGCTTTCTAGAGAGGTGGAACGTGATGCTGTCTGTATTCGAACGCTTGAGGGTTGTAAACGTACACTTGAGGAGGAAAAGACGGTACTTACAACTCGTTTAGATAAACTCCAGGAATTACATAATGCGCAAATGCAACAACAACAGCAAGATATAAAAGAGAAGGAAGAGATGTGGCTCTCGGCTGAACGTGCCGCATATGAACAGATCTCGTCTCTTGAACAGCAGCTGAATTCGGAAAAGGCGGGATTTATACATGAGTTGCAGGAATGGACACAAGCATTGGATGATATGCGTGGTAAACTTGCAGCTGCTGAGAATGAGCGTGATCGCGAAAAGATGTTGCGTGGAATGCTACAGGAACAGTGTCGAGATGAGGAACATCTACTAAAGAATCTTATGACAAAGGAACACACATCTACAATTGAGGCTTTACAGGCTAAAGTTGAGGTACTTGAATCTGCGTGTAAACGTAGTGCAGCAGTGATTGCAGAACTCCGTGAGACTAAACATCGAAATAAATAAAATAAGAGATGATCTTTCATCATTGACACAAACGTATATACGTATATATATATATATATATATATATATATATGTCTTGTTTATTGTACAATAATTGCTCTTATCCCTTAAGGGAGATAGGGAAAGATAGAGGAGGAAGGAGAGAGGAGGGTATTCTTGTGAGACATTTCTTCATTGATGCACTTGCTTCATTTCCGATTGTTTTTTGTTTACAGGTACTATCTCTTATCCCGTTCTATTTAAGTTAATTTCCTATTTTTCTCCCAATTTTTTTTGTTTTACTACAAGAATGAAAGTTCCCCTATTTGTGAATGGGTTGAAAATGCCCTGACCCGAGTCTTGTGATTTCTCTCTCTATCTATCTCTCTTTCTCTGTATTCACGATATTACTTTTTCTTTATTATCTTTACCCTGACCCACTCTTTTCTCCCTCATTATTATTATTATTATTATTATTATTATTATTATTATTATTATTATTATCATTATTATTTCCTTTTCACTCTCCTTAGATTCACACAGCAGCAGAGGGTAGTATTGTATTAGTAGTAATATTATTTAGCAGCAGCAACCATGGAAGACGTGGAACGGCTGGTGGAAAAGGAAGAAACGGACATGCAGGCAAATGTTCCTGCAATCCCCACATTTGAGGCGATGGGACTTAAACCAGAGTTGTTGCGTGGGATGTACGGTTACGGCTACACCACACCCACCGCTATTCAGAAGCGTTTTATTGCGCCATTTGTGCAATCCCGTGATCTTGTGGCGCAGGCCTCTTCTGGTTCTGGTAAGACTTCCGCGTTTTGTATTTGTTTGCTGCAGGTGTGTAATCCAACACTGCGGGAAACGCAGGGACTTGTGCTCAGTCCAACACGGGAACTTGCCCTGCAGACACAAGACTTGTGTAATAACATTGGACACCACATGGGCATTTCCGCCTATGCATCCATTGGCGGTAAAAGCGTGGACGATGATGTGCGACGGTTAGAGGGTGGAGTACATATTGTCTCAGGTACACCGGGTCGCGTGTTTGATATGATTAAGCGACGACATCTTCGCGTAAATCACCTTCGTACACTTGTACTCGATGAGGCGGATGAAATGCTTGGTAAGGGATTTAAAGCACAGATACATGATATCTATCGTATGATTCCTCCACTGCAGGTGGTGCTAGTCTCCGCCACACTGCCAGTGGATGTACTGGATATGACCGAGAAGTTTATGACAGAACCGGTGCGTATTCTGGTAAAGAGAGATGAGATTACGGTGGATTCTATCATGCAGTATTTTGTGGCGGTAGATGAGGAGAAGAATAAGTTTGATACCTTATGTGATTTGTATGACACACTTACCATTGCCCATGCTGTAATATTTTGTAATACACGTAAAAAGGTGGAACAGTTGGCAAAGAAAATGACAAAGGAGAAGTTTTCGGTCAGTTCTATGCATGGGGATATGCCTCAGGCGGAGCGGGATGAAATTATGCGTAATTTCCGCGAAGGTAAAAGCCGTGTGCTTATCTCAACCGATTTGTGGTCACGTGGTATTGATGTTGAACAAGTCTCACTTGTGCTAAACTATGACTTACCCTTTTCACGTGAACAATACATTCACCGTATTGGCCGTACAGGACGTATGGGGCGTAAAGGTTTGGCCATCAGTTTTGTAAAGCATGATGAGCTGCGGCTTCTGCGTGATATTGAGCAGTTTTATGCGACGCAGATAGAAGAACTTCCAGCAAATATTGGTGATCAGTTTTAAGCGGAAACAAAGAGAGGCGGTGATGGTGGCGAAGGAAATGAAATATAAAAAGAAGGAAATGAATAAATGGAATGATCGAATCTATCTAGTTCTCTCTTTTTTCTCTCTCTCTCTCTCTCTCTCTCTCTCTCTCTCTCTCTCTCTCTCTCTCTCTCTCTCTCTCTCTCTCTCTCTCTCTCTCTCTCTATACATATATATATATATATATATATATGGGTTGGTAACAACATATCATGGATGGATGTTGAGATCAAACAGAAAGGGAAAGAGAGAGAAAGGGAGAGGTAGATTTTAAAGAAATATGGAAAGAAAAATATTCCTGTCCTCCTAAAGTAAATAAAAGAAAAGAGCCAGTGTTGGTGAATTAATCACAAACCGGGAGACAGAGGGAGAGAAAGAGAGAGAGGAATACAAGGAGATGGTAAAGAAAGTAGTGTGTTCGTCCGTGTTGTTTCGTTTGAGTGGGTTTTACCGCTTATCTTTTCATTCTCTTCACCTCACTAACCCTTACTTTTTCGGTTAAAACAACAATGATGATGATGACGATGAGAAATAAGAAGGTAGAGAGAGAGGGAGAGAGAGAACAGCCAAAACAGGTAACTCCCTGTTGTTGTTGTTTTTGTAAATGGATGGTGAAGAAAGCCCTCTTTTTTAATTGAAAGTGAAATTACATGTGTCTCGTAATATGTTAATAATATCTTGTTCGTGTTGTTTTTGTTTTTTTTTCCTGTTTCTTGTTTTTCCTCTTCCTCTTATACCACTACTTTTCTTTTTTTACTTTACCTCTCTCCTTTGGTTAATTACCCACAAACAGAAACACCACCCCACATTAATAGTATATATATATATATATATATATATATAATATTATTAGTATTATTATATGCAGACTTCCCCAAATATATGGCAGAAACAACAACTCAGCAGTTAGACGAAAACCCAGAACTCTTCGCCCCAAAGGGTGAGGACGCCGTATTGTTGTTTGGTGCAAAACACATATCCAGTGATAGTGGCACACTCTGCAGTAATTCCGCTGAAGAGTACTCCACCGCCTCACCCTCAGAAGAAGAGAAAGGAAAAGAAGGACACGAACAGCAGCGATTACTCTCTGTTTCGAATTACAATGCCACAAAAGACCCATACGCGGAAATTATTAACGGAGCTGTTGAAGTTCGTCGTCGTGTACACCGCGCGAATGAAGTAACGGCACGTCTGCGTGATATCTCACGTGGAATGGCCCGCCGAGTACATCGACAACACAACAAACATGAATATAATGCCATCCAAGTAAAAGACGATGAGGAAGAAGAAGAAAAAGAAGAAATTAGTCGAGGTTCAGAAAAGAGTCTGCGGGAGAAATTATACCTTGAGTTCGAAGAAGAGTTTAACGCCGCACTGGAGGCTTTACGCACAATGCAGTTCTTTGGTGTATTGTCGGATATGGAACGCATGTCCATAGCCGTCACACGTGCCGCCTTTATCACATCCCGCAGAAATTTAATTCGCATTCAGGAGAATCAACACACACACTTAACACGACTGCTCTTCACCGCCTGGCGACAGCAGTTTCAGCTGCGGCAGGACATAATTAGACGAGGAGGGATGTCGGCCTCCATCGACTGCGACGGCCCGCCCAGGCGGGGGGGCGCGAGAGAAAGTGAAATGGGGCGGAAAGAGGATGTGGCGCGGCCGGCATTTGTGTTTCCACTCGCACAAAGTGTAAGGGGATTTGGGGCGGGGAGTGAGGCGGGGGACGACGAGGAGCGGGACGACATGGCGGCGTTATATTGCCTGCATAAGACACTGCAACGTATTGCGGCAATGCAGAAGGAGCGACTGCGTTATCTTGTGGAGGAAACGGCGACGGCGGTGGCGGATAATGTGTTGGGTGATTTGAATCGTAATAAGGAGAAACGGCGTGGACATGGGAAAGTGCTTGGTGTTGGATGTTGTTCTGTGATGTGAAATGGTTATGAATATATTCATATATATATATATATATCCAAAGTTGTAAATATAAGTATTGATCATGGAAATGAAACATAAATAGTAATTCTTGTGCAATGTTTTGTGTTCATTTCCTTTTTTGTTGGTGTTGTTGTTGTTTTTCTGTTGCTGAAGGATGTGTACAATTATGGGCACTCGATCAATGTTCTTCAACAAGCAAGACATCAAAGTAGAAGCAATAAATAAATACGAAACACACATTCCTAATTCTAATCTCTCTCTTTTTTTTTCTTTTCATTCTTTACTGGAATTCTGCTTGCTAAAACTCCTTTCAATATTTTATTTCCTCATAGTTCAATTATTATTGCCTGTGTGCGCTTCTTGTAGTTGTCGGTGTTTTTTTTTCCTTTTTTTTTCCTCATGAGTACAAATACATACAATACAATACATAAATAGGTTATTTCTACGTTTGGTATTATTAATTTTCTGTATTTGTTTTTGCTGGCGTTGGTTGTTTGCATACATTTTTTTTCGTCTTTTGTTTTTTTTTCTGTTGTTTTGCGGAATAAAACCCCTCAAGTTACATTTTCATTTTTTGTTCGGTTTTTTCTTTTTGTTTTTGTTTTGTTTTTTTTGTTTTGCTTTTTTCTGTTCTCTGACTGTACCACATACACTTCAGAGTTCAGAACTGTGGTTGCTTATTTATTTTTTTTTTGGTTTTCTCTTTTTCTCCTTCTGAAGAGTCAATCGAAAAAAGAAAAAAAAACTGCAGACTTAATTTGCCTCCTTTCATTATTATTAATATTATTTGCTCTGATTTCTCTCTCTTTACTGCATTATTGTGAATGGCCTTCACATGCGTATCCTCTGGCGGGGAGGATTCTCTCCTTTCTCTCCGTTGAACTCTCTCTCTCTCTCTCTCTATATATATATATATATATATATATATATATATTGATATTGATATTGATATTGCTATTGATATACGTGGATAGAGAGAGAGAAAATTGAACAAAGGAGAGAGAAATACATGTGTGTATGTGGGTATAATTCTTTTACTGTAAAACTTTAAAAAAGGAAGAAAAAAAAACACTGAACATGAAATGACACCACTAAAATATGCATTGAGAGGTACTATGAGGAAAAGAAGGAAAGAAGTACAACCTGACTCTACAAAAGGTAAATGGTATATGTATAGAGATAAATCAAAGTGATGAAAAAACTATTATTATTATTAGTATTATCATTATTATTATTTACTTTCACTAAGCTCCAATTATTCTCTTATCATTTCCTTTGTTTCTTGGTTTGTTTTCTAGTGATTCTTTATTATTATTATTATTATTATTATTATTATTATTATTATTATTATTATTATTATTATTATTATTATTATTATTATTATTATCATAGTTATTATAGTGCGAGAAGAAAAGAAAAAACTCCTATATTACAACAAAGGGACTACCAGAAGTGGTAGAGATGTCGCTTCTCCAGATGGATGTTACTATACAACTCTTAAGCGTAAGTGATAATAATAATAATAATAATAATAATAATGGAAATTCGCCTATTTATGAAGAACTTCATAGTATTGAGTTTGTCCTTCACAACAGTAAGAACTCAATGATGTGGCCACCACCGCCTGCAGTCACAACATCAATAGCATCAACTAGTATCACTTCTACAACCGAAACAAAAACTAATAATAATAATAATAATAATAATAATAATAATAATAATAATAATAATAATATTAATAATAATAATAATAATAATAATAATAGTGGGGATGTGGTATTGGGTGTACCCCCAACAGTAGTGGAGCGGTCAATGGGACCATCTCTCTTCTTTTACGCCCCACTCGGCGGTCGAATCTCAAAAGAGTGCCGATCACTTCTGCGCCACGGACTTATTCGCATCTTCACAAGGCAGCTATTTATATTACTATCATTATTATTATCATCATCAAAGGAAAGATGTGGTGCTACTAGGGAGAATAATGTAAAAGATACTAAAAAAGAAGAAGAAGAAGAAGGAAAAGAAAAGGAAAATACAGATAATAATAATAATAATAATAATAATAATAATAATAATAATAATAATAATAATAGTATTGGGGATGCCTTTGTTTTTCTTGAAAGATGTGGGAATAGTGGAAAAGCGGATATAGCACACGTTCATTGGACACCGCAGACATTACAGTTTCTTCTTGATCGAATGTCGCCGGATATGTTTTCGTTTACAGCCTGTCTTCCACAATCACGGACATTAATACCATTTGTAAAAGACCTAAAATCCTTATTTAGATCAGATAAAGCACTGGATATTTTTACCAATACACACACAGGAAAAACATGCCGGCTTCTTTTTACGTTTAAACGAATAGAAATCGTACGGCAAAGTCTACACGATGAATGTACGGCAAATCACTTGGCATCTGTTCTATTTAATTCCTATTTAAAGAATGCAGATGCGATGCGGGAAGCCGGTGGTGAATCCCTTCAACCTCCACTCTTACAACTACGTGAGGCTGTGGATTGTTATCAAAGTGGATTGCTTTTAGCGCAGCGTGGATTGCTTTATCCATACAAACATGCCCTACGACCACCACCATCATTAGAAGATCGTATGAATAGTAATAATAATGATAGTAATAATAATGATAATATAGATGATGATATAGATGATGAATATATACCGCTTTCAGAAGAAAGTGGAGTAGAGCGAATACATGATATCACACCAGCGAATCGTCATTTAAATGTCCTCCTCCGGCTGCAGCATAATAATAATAATAATAATAATAATAATAATAGTATTAGTAATAGTAATAGTGATACTATTAATAATATGAATAGTGATAGTATTGAGGAAATGGAAATTCATGCGTTATATGAGGATCCTTTGTTGGCAAGTGGACGTATATTATTTCCATATGCCCATGTATTAATGCATGTGTGGTATGCACTGCATCGCCAAGTCATAATAGCTGCAGCGAACACCGCCCAAACACTTCTCATGATGATACCAACAACAACAACAGTAGGAATAAGAAGAGGAACAGGAAATACAATCAATCATAATACATCATACAATAGTGTGTATGTGGGAAAGGAATTACAAGAACGACAAGTGCGGGCCGCACGCTGCTGTGGACGTGTATTACCGCTATTGCATCGATTACGTAAATGGTGGAGTGAATCGCAGCGAAGGGAATATTCCAATGCTGACAGAACTGAGTGGTTGTGGTTACACACTATGCTATTTAAATTACTACTTCGTCGAGTAAAGCTACTGCGTGTGGTGGGATCTCTTGAAGAGAGTCAACGGTGTTTGGAAGAGGCGGAGCAGCAACTGCATATACAATCTTCATCTTCTTCTTGTGATTTGCCTTCTTGTTTTAATGATAATAATGAATCGCGTGAGAGACTCTTGCAGGATGTTAGAGCGCAACTGGCATTAGAAAAGACAGCCCTTCAGGAGGCATGGAAACATGGGGGTGGACTTGTTTTGCGTTTATAAGCTTAATAGTGTTAGTAATATATATATATATATATATATATATATATATATATATATATATCAGTATTTACATATAATGTTTGTGGTGTATCAACCATAACTGAAGTGATAATGTCTTTTTTTTTATTATTGTTGCTATTATTATGATTTCTGTATTGTACTCATTTCTTGTTCGTATTTCTTCTTGTTATTATGTTTTTTTTTTATGATTATTATTTTTTTTCCCCCTTTGCCTTGTATTTTTCTTTTATCTTCTTTCCTCTTTTCTTATTATTATTATTTCTGTTCACATTTGCAGTAAAGCGGAAGGAATGGATCGTCTGGCGCAGTTTCAGGCATCGTCTGGTCTCCCACTCCTCGCCGGTGTTCCACCCCCCGGCAGTAGTTCCAATACTTTTAGTCCTGTGAATAGTGATAATAGTAATAATAATACTATTATTCGTAATAATAAAAAGTATATTGTAGAGATTACAGATCCACCAACACCGCAGGATGCGGAGGCGGCAGAAATGCTGGAGGATTTCTATAAACTCGTAGAAGAAGCGAATAAGTCGATAGAACGTGTGGCCGCCCTCACACGTGATATCATCGCCACCCACTCAGAGATTATGAGTACCGTAGATACATTTAAGTGTAATACGATGCGGAGGGAAGTGGAGGAATTAGAAAATCAAGTAAATGATGCGGCGCGGACGTCCAGTCAATTAGTAGATTCCATGAAAAAGGCAACAGAGAAATTAAAAGAAAACCCTGAACGGGAAAGTCAATTCATTGGTGTTGTACGCATTCAGGAAAATCAACGACGGTACATACTGCAGAGACTCAGTGCGGTGATGGAGGGATATCAAAAACAACAGGCGTTAGCGGAGGATCGGTACCGCAAGCAAACAGAACGGCAAATAAAGATTAAATACACCAATCCTGATGGATCTGCAATTGACGATAACACAGCAAAGGAACTTGCCTTGGAGGTGCTTGAAAATAATGCCACAAGTGCTATTTTTCAGCAGAGTAAAGATGTTTTAGCACAAATCATTGAAACAAGAAATGATATTTACCGTATTGAACAATCTATGCGATCTTTAAATCAACTTTTCAATGATTTAGCCTTTCTGGTGCATGAGCAGGGGGAAATTATGGATGTTATTTTAAAGAACATCGAGAATGCCACCCGTTTTGTAGAAGCTGGTCGCAAAGAACTTAAAAAGGCGCGTAAATATCAAAAAAAAAGTAGAAAGAAGCTTTGCTGTTTTTTAGTGATGGCGGCTATTATTATTTTAATAGTCGTTGCTGTCGTTTTAGGACTCAAGTTGTAAAATAATAATAGGAAAAAAAAATTCCATGCGGAGATTTTTGCTTTCTTTCTATCTACCCATCGGTCTGCGTATATTGTGCTTTTTTTTTCGTCTCTGTGTCTGTGAGTATGTCTGTGTATATGTGTGCTTCTGTGTTCCTTAGAGATAGAGAAAGAGAGAGAAAGAAAACAAAAAGGAACTTTGAACAATTGTACTGTGCTTCTCTTTTCTTCCTTGATTTATCCTCTTTATATTCGTTTTCTATAATGTATTTGTGTTTTATTATTATTATTATTATTATTATTATTATTATTATTATTATACCGCGTGGAACAATGTTATCTCATCCCACACAATGTGTGAGATAATGCAGTTGTATGTGTGTTTCTCTATGTTTGTTTGTCTGTGAGACAAATGGAGGTATCTTGGTTTTTAGAGATGAGTTGTGGGAGAAAAGCGATGTGGTGAGGAGAGAAACCGAAAGAAAAGAGAAAAGGCAAAAGAAAAAGAGGTGTGTAGAAGAAGGCAAGTGTGTGCGATACGGAAATAAATACAAATTGGAAACGAAAGGAAATGAGAGAGATGTGTGTATGTGTGTGTGTGTTTGATGGCACGAGAGATGTTGTTGTTGAACTCTTTCTTTATGTAAGAGTATTGTTTTATTGCTGGTGCGTTGCACTAGGCAAACAGACACAATAAATGCGAAGGAAGCAAAAAAATGAATTATGCGTTTGTTTATTTGTTTGTTTTCCTTCTGTTTTGCTTTATTTTTTTCGCGTAAGAATTATATATATATACGTGCACATGTTAATATTCCCTGTAAATAGTATTGTCTACTATATTTCTAATCTCTATAGGTGTGTGGATTTATTTATCCATCTCATTAACAGGAAATCTTTATTTCTCTATTCTTTCTTATTTCACATCTCATTAGTTTGCCGTTGCCAATAATAAAGCACACATACACACTCACACACAGAGAGATAGAGAAAGAGTGTGTGGTGTGAGTGGTAGTGAAGAAGAAATAGAGGTGAACCAGTTTATCGATCTCTCTCTCTCTCTCTTTCCATTCCTGTTTGTTTGTGTGAGAGAGATAGAGAGAGAAATATAAACAAATACGAAGAGAGTACTAAAGAGAGCTGGAAAGTAATAATAGCAACAACAGGGAAAGAGAGAAAGTGATCTCGAAAGGTGGGAAAACATATATTTATCCAGGAGGGAAGTACAAGGAGAGATTTAGCGTAGCAGCTGAGAGAAAGAAAGAGAAGGGTAAAATAAATAGAAATAAAACTAAATAAAAACAACAGAGAAAAATATTAGGGAATAATGCGACGTGTTGCTCTTCATTCACTTGTGCCTCGTTCACTGATTCGCAGCACCCCATCATGTCGCGCTACTGTTGTTTTTCAACATGACTCCACTATTCACATTGGCTGTCGTGGTTTCTTTTCCTTTCTCCGCTCTAAACCACAGCAAGTCAAGCTGGAGGAAACTCTATTTGATAAGCAAACCGTACATTACACAGGGACGATATTTGGATTCCCCGCAGATGCCATTGTCTTTTACGCCAAAACCGGTGCTGCTATAATAGCAGTGTTGGTTGTATTTACACTATTCCTTAAAGGTTATGCCGTGCTATCCCGTTTTAGTTTGGCCACAGTGGCTCGTTTGGGTTTTATGAGTGGATTTTTGTCTAGTGCGGTGTTGTACACGGCGCTATTAGCACTAGTGCGACGGTTTAAGATTAACCCGAATGCCGTTTATAATCAATCCATCGCACTTGCTATGCGAAATGACCGGGTTATACAACACCTCGGCTCCCACCCACGTACAGGGGATTTTAAGGCATACTGTGAAACAGGTGGATTCCGACTTCCCCTCATTCGTCGCATTCGAAGTGGTTCGTATGAACTTTCTGATCTTTTGGGGTTAAAACCGCGAAAAATGCAAATGATGTTCATTTTACGTAATCCAGCAAATGGACGTGAGGGTCTTGTTACCTGTGATGTGCGGCGGGAGTCAACGGGGTTTATGAGCTCCTCCAATACATTTAAATCGCTAGCGGTCACATTAACAGATACTTCTCGTACATTAGAAACTCAAACCGTTGTGGTTATTGGCCGACCAGAAGATGTGGTTTATCGTGGCCTTATGAATCTGTAAAAGGGAGAAGATATGGCATAAGAAGAAGAAGAAGAAAAAGAAAAAACAATTCACATTACATATATATTATACGTGCATATACTTACGCATTGGATGTGTGAAAAAATCAAAGAAGGAAAAGAGGCAATACATACATATATCCATTCCTCTGTGTTTTGGCGTCTGCACAGCTTGACTTTGGGTCTTCATTTTCAATATCCACACTGACGCTCTTCATACACTAATCCGTCACACAAATCGCACACCTTTTCTTTTCATCTGATCTTTGTACTTCCATTCTTTCAGTTATTAGACTTCATATCCTTTTGTTTTGTTTTCTTTGTGTTTATTGGCGTTAGAATGCTGAAGAAGTAAGAAAAAGAAGACACGGATGGAAATACCTTTAAAAAGGGCAGGAGGAAAGTGGGTGTGGGGTAGAAAAGAAAAGAAAAATACAAATAAGTGAAGGTTCATTCCAACCAAGTCACTTGATTTGAAGAACGAAATACTGAGAAGCAGAGACAAAAACCAATGAGTGAATCAACAAGGAGAGAGTAAGAGGCCTCTTCACTATCTCGTGATGGCGATAGGATTGCAAAATTTTCCAGATGTATCGCTCTCTATTTCTCTTTCTCTCTCATTTTTTGGACACATTTATTATTCTTAATGTATTCTTCTTTTTTTTTTTCCTCCTTACTCTCATACATGGTTTCTACTTTTATTGTATTTCCTTCTTAGTTTTAGGTTTTGTTTCTTTGTTTGTTTATTTTTTATTAGGAACGAGGAAGGGTTGGGATGTGGACGAGTGTAAATCCTCTGCGACTCCGGTTGGTGTGTGAACAGCTGAAGTGTCCCTATGATCTCCCGGAGGAAGGGAAATATCACCGTCGGAGAAAAAACCCCTCATGGCTTTCTTCTCTTCTTAGCGGTTCCAATACATCATCGGTTGAAGTGATGGATATAAGGCCTCATACGAACACGGCGGTTGTTAATATGCGGGAGGAGGTGGAGAAGAAAAGGGATTCATCTAAAGATGAAGACTCTACTAATATTAATAGTACTACTAATACCAATACTAATACTACATCACCGTCAACACCGAAAGATGATGTGCGGGAGGGGCGGAAGGAGAATATCGAAGAAATATCAAATATGATCACAGTACAAACCATACATAATGAGGAAAATGGATCTAAAGTGTTGAAAAGGAATTCTAATAAGGACACAACAAATTGTGTAACGAATTCTACTCCTCAAAGCGGTAGAGTATCTCTATTCTCTGAAGAAATGCACGAATCACCTTTGGTGCGTTCCCCGATAGAGAGTAGAAACCCCCAACATAACATTCTCGGAAATGATCATAGTACTTGCGATGTTTCTGTAGGTCCTGAGAATGACCACAGTAATATTAATAATAATAATAATAATAATAATAATAATAATAATAATAATAATAATAATAATAATAATAATAGACTTGATGATCGGATTGGTGATCTACACAGTGAAAGCAAAAGCATAGAATCTAAAACACTTACAGAATTTAGTACTTTCGAGAAAATTTTATCAAATACAGTAGAGCGTTTATACACCAAGTTACAGGGTACTGCTCTGAAGGTAGTTGCTCTGGATGATCTAAATCAACAACTCCTTGAAAACATTCACCATCTTGAGCGAGATAACACTGTAAAAGACAAGACCGAAATGGCACTTTACTTATACTCGCTTAAACGTCAATTAGAGATTCTAAAAACAAGTTGGGATGAACAGGAATCTTTACGCTTGGCATCCGAAGATCATGATGTAATGCGTCGCGGTAAGTCTACCAAGCCAGTACGTGTCGAAGTTGTACGGGCCTATGAAGAGACACCCGTGCCATACAAGAAACATCCTTTTACTCCTGTTGCCTATAGAAAACAAGCAATGCAAACTCAAAATGTGAGTTCTCTATCAAGTAGTGTAAGCAGGAATAGTAATAGTTCATACGTGACGAGCTCGCGTTCAACCCTCTTATCCTCGAAGATGAAAACTTCCTCCTACGATAGTTCTTCTTCCACCTCTTACTTATCTTCTGTGGCTACGTACTCTGATGACTTTGAGGACGAATGAGTGAATAAGAAGAAATGAAGCTCTTTCCTTTTCGTTTTTATGCAGTTTGCGCCACCTTCTGTTACCACAGTCGCTATTCTCCTCCCTAGTCCCTTATGGTATAAACACTGAATCACCATTGTAAAAAAAAAAAAATCTGTATTCTTTTTGTATGTTTTACAAATCGAGATGTATTTATATTTATATCAATACCTTTCATTAAATAATAATACGTACCTCATTCTTACTATTCTATCTGGTTTGGCACGCATGTAAGTTATTTTCTTCTTCTTAAATCACTAAATGAGACACAAATGACTCCAAAAAGTTTTTGTATCTTTAAGCAGGTACGGCCAGGATTATTACTATGACAATTCAAGTAAGGTCCATATATATAAGCGACGGTCCTGATTACCTTGTAGAGTTTACTAGCTGGGAAAAATGGTATCCAGAAGGCAAGTATTGTTTTTGTGGGGTGCTTCCACTGCAAATATGGAATCCTTTTCGAATCTTTCATATATGTGTTGCCTAATCTGGATACATCAATATATACATTGTGGACGTCTATTTTTTTTTCTCGTGTAAGTTCTTCAGCTTGATTCATTGCTGCAGTAGATTAAGATCCATTGTTGTAGTAACTCATCTTTAAAGAGATGCTGCGGAAGCTGGCAAAGATGAGAAACGAGAAACACTGAAAAATGTTTGTTACACCTTGCATATTCACTGTAATTCTGCACCACTTCACGTTAAGAACACTGTGTATTCCTATAGATCCCCATACGTGAGTGCCTTTATTCTGCTAATATGGACTGTAGCTGCCAAACATTGTATCAGGAAGAACAATAAAGATCTGCTTCCTAATACGCACTCCACTTGATAGAATCCTCGCAGTAAGTAAAGAAACACACTAGGTGTTAATAATGCTTAACGTCACTTTACAATGAGAGAAATATACATCAGCGCTACCCTAAAAACCAACCCCAAAAAGATGTACTGTTCCCCAGCTATTCTACGTTACTACTGTTACCATGCTGTGTGCTGTGATTCCTCACTTTTCACCCTCTCTCTCTGTCTCTGTGTCTGTCTCCCACTCTCCTTCTTTGCTCCTTGTTTATTTCTCCACTGTAGACAGCCTTCGTATATGACACAACAAGCTTACAAATTGAGTGCCCGCACACCCGCCACCGTGCGCCGGCCACTCTCCGTGATGCCGCTGCTTCTCCTGCTGTTGTTTATGTGCTGCGCCAGTGTGTGTGTGGCATGGGATGACGGCGTTCAGCGCTGCATGTTCGAGGAGATGATCAACAAGAGCGGCGTGCAGTCGACTGGTGTTTTTCGGGAATTGCCCCGCAAGGGACAGAGTGGTCTGCAGGCGTACATCGTCGCCACACGAGAGCGGAATGGGGAGAAAGACAAGGAGTGGGAGCTGATCCGCATTGTGGCGTCCACAGATGACTTGGAGAACAGTTCGAGGTATTGTACTGCGAAGGGCGAATATGTCATGGATTTTAAAGGCGGCGCGAGTATATGCTACGATAGGGACATCTTTACTGAAGAAATGAAGAAAACTCTAATAAATGAATTAATCCCTACTGCCATCAAACTGCACAGGGATCGTCTGCGCGTGATTCCACAGGAAGGTAATCTAATCGTGCCTCAGTTTGAAGAAAACAGTTATTGCAAATATTTCACTGTACCGGATGAGCACCGCCGTGAGGGTGTTGCGAATGCTGACTTTGTGATTTACGTGGCCGCTGGTACCAGGGACCCATTTGGTGTCACATGTGCCCCAGCAAAAGCGTCAGATCGTCCAATCGCTGGTGCCATGAATTTTCCCCCGTACTACATTATTGATCCCCGGTGGAGTGTCCGTATTGCTGCACGCGAGATTGCGCACGCACTGGGATTTGACTACAAGCGGATGAAGGAACTTAAGATGGTGACCACCGTCAGCAATTTGCGTGGTAAGGATCGGGAGTTGGTGACTTCCACATTGACGGCAGAAAAAGCGCAGAAACACTACGGTTGCAGTGATCTCAAGGGAATGGAACTAGAGGAAGATGAGACTGGGAGTGGTGAGACAAGTTCCCAGTGGACGCGGCGTAACGCGAAGGACGAGTTGATGGCTCCGACGAATGCCCTTGGCGGTGGCTACTACACAGCATTAACAATGGCAACGTTTGAGGATCTGGGGTACTATAAGGCGAACTGGGGAATGGAGGAGCCGATGAAGTGGGGTAATAACAGCGGATGCGATTTCTTTGAGGATTTTTGCATGGTCGAGAATGCTTCCACACATCCTGAAATGTTTTGCGACAAAGCTGTTTCTCGGTGCACGACGGACCGCAATACCTATGGTACTTGTAATCTGCCTACCGGTACTGATTGGGAGAACGAAAAAGACAGCTGCCCATTCGCCACGCCCTTTTCGGTTAGAACCGCATCGGGCGTAAATCGAATCCACTTTTGTTTTTCTGATAATATACCTGTACATGATGGGTCACTGACGGGGAAAAACTCGTGGTGTCTCGACGGTGACTCACTCAATGTTCGCGTTAGCGAGAACACCGTGAAACATAACGTTTCCGGAGTGTGTGCACTGGTGTTGTGCGATGAGAGTAATCGTAAGGTGCAGGTGATGTACAACGGCAGCTTGGACTGGCACGACTGTCCCAAAGGTACGTCCATCGAAGTGAAGTCATCCACGTTTGAAAGCGGCAAAATAAAGTGTCCCGAGTACTCTGAAGTGTGTACCGTTGCCCCTGACGGTAGCAGTCGTGTTAGAGTGTCAAATTCACCCGATGATCAACCATCCTCTCCTGGTGATTCGTCATCCTCTTCGAGCAGCAGCAGTGGTGATCATGCTGACAACGTTGGTGGTGGT